>NW_015090859.1:9629608-9707522 GCF_001431845.1 Calidris pugnax
GTGGGGGGGGAAGCCCACCGGGCCGGTCGCTGAGGAGAAGAGGGGTGAGGCGGCGAGGGAGCGGGGTGGGGTGGGAGCCCGGCTGCCGCCCAGCAGAGCGGGCGAGCGGGAACTGGACGCCGCTCGCCGCGCTGCCGCGGCTGCACCTCCCCTAACCCTGCCCCCCTCCCGGAGGGGGAGCCGCCGGCGGGAGGAGGCGGCCGAGAGCCCCCTCCAGCGTTCACCGGCGGCGGTAGCTCCGGCTCGCCATGGCCGCTCGCCTCAACGGTGCCGCCCGCCAGCAGGTACCCGGGGCGGCCCGTCGGGGGAGGGGAGGAGGAGCCGCGACCACCGCCCTGCCGTGCCGGTGAGGAGTCCAGGTATCTTCCTCCTCCTCCTCCTCCCGGGCACCAGAAGGGGCGGGCAGCGCCCAGGTGGCCGCGGCGTGAGGGAAGGGGTAAAGCGGCGGCGGTGGCGGGGCCTCCCTTCCCGCCTTCGAGCCGCTGCCCCGGGGACAAGGGGTGTGTGGGGAGTGGGGAGTAGAGGCACTTACGCCATCGCGTAAGTGGATTTTGGGTGGGTGCCCTCAGGGGGGGAGGTTGTCCCCTTGGAGGGGGAATGGGTTCGCTGGCCGGCGGGCTGGTCAACCATGTAGCTCCTTCAGGAGGAGCCAGGACACTGCCCCTGTGTAAGCCCATTAATAGCCCAGCTTTTCTGCTTTAGGAGGGGGCTTCAGGAATCACAGAATCGTAGTGGTTGGAAGGGACCTCAGAGATCATCGAGTCCAACCACAAAAAAAAAAACCAAACAGAAAACAAAACAACAACAACAAAAAAAAACCCAAAAAACCCACCACCCACCCCCTAAACACACAACAACAACAACCAAACCAAACCCATCAGCCACCCACACAACATCCCACCACAAACCAATAATCTTGGGCACTAGAGCATGCCCTGAAGAGCCATGTTTACACGTTTCTTAAATACCTCCAGGGATGGTGACTCCACCACCTCCCTGGGCAGTCCATTCCAATGCCTGACAACCCTTTCAGTAAAGAAATGTTTCCTAATATCCAACCTGAACTTCCCCTGGCGCAACTTGAAGCCATTACCCCTTGTCCTATCGTCTGTAACTTGGAAGAAGAGACCGACCCCCGTCTCTCTACAGCCTCCTTTCAGGTACTTGTACAGAGCGATAAGGTCTCCCCTCAGCCTCCTCTTCCCCAGACTGAACAACCCCAGCTCCCTCAGCCTCTCCTCGTAAGACTTGTGCTCCAGACCCCTCACCAGCTTCGTTGCCCTTCTCTGGACCCGCTCCAGCACCTCAATGTCCCTCTTGTGGTAGGGGGCCCAAAACTGGACACAGTACTCAAGGTGGGGTCTCACCAGTGCTGCACTTCTCGGGAACCAGCAGAGAAGGGGGCAACGGTGGGTTTACAGAGAGGTGCCTCTCCATACTCGTCATACTCGAAGCCTTTGCCTGAGGCGCCAGGGAGACCAAAGGACTAGGTGCACGGGCCGTGTATTCACATTTACGGTTACTAGCTAGTAACCCCTATTTTCTTCCTCATTAGACAACCACCGACCACAGCACTGGATAACTTGAGCGGTGTCTCCAGTCAGTCAGTAGAAAGGAGACCACCAGGAAAAGGCCAGGGCTGGGGGTGTGCCTCTTCTCAGAAACACCGTACTTTCCCTCAGGGAAGGTTTGGAGCTATGGCAAAAAGGCTGTCACACCTAGGACCAGCATAATTGCCAGCTCTTAAAAGACCGCTACCATTTGCATAACTTAAGCGTTAGGATGTGCATCTCTTTGGGCCCTTTTCCAGCCTTTTACCCGATCTCAAAGGTCCCGTCCAACCTAGACAATTCTAGGATGCTGTGCTTTTTTAGGAAGAAGGCTGGGTGGTGCACACAAATGAGTGATGCAGGGGAGATACTTCAGCTCATTGAACTTCTCTCGGTGACCCAGGAGGGAGCAGTAAACTATGTGTGCATTTATAAAGTAACCCTTCTGGCATCTGAAGACTGTTTGAGGAGCCCAACTACTATCTCTGGGTTTTAATCATTGGAGGAAAGCGAAATGATAAATGAACGCTAAAAATTTATATATATATTTTTTTTTGTCTAAGTCTTGGCCTTACTTAATCCCCAAAAGACAAATTCTTCTGCTGTCAACAGCAATGCATCTATGCACATACACCTCGCTAAAAATACCTCAGTGCATATGCCAGCCAACCTTGTGAGATCAAGAGAACATAATTTCTTTGGTCCACCCCAAAACCTTAAACAAAGTGTGTATGTTACTGTCTGAAAGGCTGGAAATTGCCTTTAGCTGTCAATACGTGATAAGATAGTAATCATTGTTATTTTCCCCCAGACTTTTTCCACACGAAATGCATGGTCTGTCTGTAGAAGACCAAGAAAAAAGATTACATTCTCCTTCTGACTGTAGAATAGAAATAGAATAGAGTAGAATAGAATAGAATATTTCAGTTGGAAGGAACCTACAACCACCATCTAGTCCAATTGCCTGACAAAGTGAATTGTGGTTAAAAACACTGACATAATAAAAAAGATTGCCTTTTTCCAAATACTTTCCAAACAGCTTTAACTCCTGCTTAAGGTGCAGTTAGGGTATGAGCAGCACTGCAAGGGTTTATTGTAGCATTTAGAATTTCCTGGTGCTTTATATACACTTCCAGATCACTAATGCCTCATTCACACCTAACAAAAGAGTTGTTGTAATCTACATCGAATGAGTGAGGTCATCTTCAATGCCTTCCAAGTTTGAGTGACCTTGAAACGTTTCTCAGCACTGAACAGAAGTAACAGGTTGCCCTGCAGCTACTAGTTATTTATTACTGAGCTCCAAAAAAGCAACAGTGAAATACTATCTTGAATGGTAGACTTACTGAAGCATCAAAGATGGTAATGCGTTGGTCATTTCTCCAGGAGCCACCACCAAGCTTCCGTGTGCTTATTTAGTTAACCCTTCAATTCTTGAACCTTCTGAAGGTATGAAGGACAGCTAGGGACTGACATCTAAAAAGACTGCTATACTGTCATGATGTTTATCTAGTCAGTCACAAAGTCATCTTTCACCCATCCGTTCAACATCATTGATGTTCTCTACTGTTCTTAAGCAGCAATTTTTCTCTAAAGCAGATTTCTGTATTGTAAATTACAGAGGACAGCAACTTGCACTCTTCTGACAAGATTGCTAAGAAAAGCACTCGTCGCTGCTGTGAGTTTCCTGTAGTACATAGGGTTACATTTCTTCCCTGTTGAATGAGATGTAGAATGTGTTGGAACATCAAATAAACAGGAGAATTTGCGAGAAACAGCATTTGTTTTTGAAAAGTGGCTGAAAACTGGAAAACTGTTTATGGTAAGTTCACGTTTCTGAAAGAAAACAGATAAGCTTTTTCTGCGTGCACTGACAAAGAGGAGAAGAGCTGGAACTGGATTTCAGATTAAGCAGGACCAAGCAGGCATGATTTCTGCCTTACCTGATAAGAGAGAACCCAAGGGAAAGAAAGGGAAGGAGAAAAATATGTTAAAAAGGTTCTGTTGTCTTGAGTGACTGCTTCTCCGTGCCTTCTGCTTTTTTCCCTGTTAGGAAAGAAATAGCAACAGCTTCGATGGGATGCAAATACGGATCTCTGGAAAGCCTTCACTTTTTACAGCTCTCGTGTGCTGGGATGATTTGCAGCTATTGTTTCATTGACAATTTCTCATATTTGTTGTGAGGTTCTAGGAGGTATGTATGTATGCTGGCAGTTATGGCAGAGTACCCACAAATTCGCATTTTCACCTGCCATATGGTATGGTTTGCCTGTCTGTGTGGCTTTGTCAGAATAAAAACTCAAAAACCAAGTATGTGGATTGAGTTCTTTGATCTGATTTACTGTAAGGTCAGCCCAGATTCTCAAATGGGCCTTCTGGCCTTAAAATCTTAGCCTCTTTTTGTAAACTACTTTAAAATATGTGTTAAGTTCAAATGTTTTTCTGTGTTATATTAAGGTGAGCAGCTAAGATGCTGCCCTAATCAAAATCTGTGCATTTCAGCTACATCTTTTGTCTAGTAATTATTTTTCATAAAACATTCCATACATGTTTTCCCTGGAGCCTGAAATTTTGTTTCAAAGCCCCTTTCAGCAAATGCTTGCATGCTAGATTTATCAGTGTGTTCTTGTATAAATGTGGTTTGGGGCTCAGTCTTGCAAACCTAAGGCATTTGATGAGTCAGCTTTAGGCTCTCGCTCATATGTCTTTACGTTAACTTGTGTTAACTCATACCTTTTTGCTAATTTCATTGCAAGAGTATGACAGAATTATCCATTCACTTCTTTCAGGATCATTTCACCATCATTCTTATTACACGTTTTGTAGCATACATACTTCCCACCAGTTCAGTGGCTTTTTTTTTTTTTTTCCAGTATATTTTAATCCACGTGTTCCCAAAAACATTACAACAGTCGTCACTTGTTAAGATCATCAGAGCACTAGCTCTTCTGCTAAGGTTACTAATATTGAATTAATATGTCTTCTTGCTTCTACATCAGAATGCAATGTCAAACTATAGCTAGAAGCAGTGGTAATTAACAATTTTCATAATGCATAATACTACGAGTAGACCATGTCTTAACTTTTGAGGGGAGAAAAACAAATAAAAACCCCAAATATATATGTAGCCAGTTAGCAAAGGAGTCCGTTTCCATTCTCAAAGTTCAGGAATTTTCAGGAATTCTATGATTCTAATTTCATGTGCAAGAAATACTCAACCATTGAAAAGGAGCCATTTTTGCACTTTGAGCCAGCTAATTACCAGGTTTTGTTTACTGCCTGCTCAAGGCGTAAAATATCCTGAATTGAAAGTGAGCCTCTTAATGGCAGATGCCAAAGTTTCCCAAGTCCTTAAGAGTTTATACCAAGAGAGCTTTTGCATATCAAGCTGTTAGAACAAGTCCCTCTTCAGTATTAATACTCTTCAGCAACATCTCCGTTGCGTGTCATCGTATTTACCTTGTATTGCCCAACATATGTGTCTGTTTCAGGATTAATGCATGTGTAACCTTAGCTGCATCTCTGTGCTAAGATGATCACCCGTGCCATAGTTAATGGATGATTCATCCCTGAAGCTTCAGAGCTAAAAAGTTCACTTGAAATTCATGAACAATTTATACTCCTCAAAACTACGTAGATTGTGTCAGCTTCATGCTTGCTTTTCCCCTTCTGCACATCCAAGGAGGAAAAAAAAAGGCTAATTTTTAAAATGACACTGAGGATTCTAAAGTATTCATTAATGGACAAAATCGTCAACTACTGCAATGTAAATAAAAACATCAATAATAAATTATTATAGTTAGCTATAAAATAATCATTTATCAAGTTAGAAATATCAGAACCTTCAAGAAAACAGAAGCCAAGGAAAAATGCAGTGGTTTGTAAAAAAAAATGAAATAAACCTAACGTCCTTTTGCTATTCGTATTCAGGATTCCTCTCCTACAATTGATTTTTACCTTTTCTCCCAAAAGAAAGGAAAAAGAACACTGGATATCAGGACAAAATATTTATTCCATGCCAGTATTTCTGTCAGAAACAATGTACTTTTTCTGTCATGGTGAGGAGAGAGAAGAATTGATAATGGAAAGGGAAAATATTTGCAGATACACAAAGATTTCATATATAAAGTAACAAATAAAAATAATACTAAAAAAGAGCCAATTTCTTCATCAAAAGCCATCAAGCCTGCCATGCAAGATGCGGGGTGTTGGGCAGGAATGAAAGCTCATAATCTCCCTGGTCAAATGTGGCTTTTAGAAAACAACCAACCACCCGTGTTAATCTTGCAATACTACTTTTGAGAAGAAAACCAAACATGGTGTTTGAGAGAGGAATGTGTCCTTAGACTTCAGAGTTTAGGGTAGGATTTCCAGCACCGTAGTTCACTCTCTTCCAGTTGTCAATTTGGACAGAGCAAGCTGTTTATCTGTTAATAAAAAAAAAAAGAAAAAAAGAAAAAAAAGAAAAGGTGATACTTTCCAGGAGGACAGCGCCACTAAATTCATTAAATGATTTTGAGACCATTGAATGCTGTGATGAGGAACCGTTTAAGTACCTGGATGGATATAAGCAAATATGGTTCTAAAACAGGGGGGAAAAAACGCTGTTTCTGCAGCCCCTCAGAATTTATATCACGAATAAACACAGCTGAAAATAGTCCCCTTGCGAACATAAAAATCATGAGAATACAGAACATTAAACATGGCTTTTAGCGTTATCAGACTTAAAGATTCCCATGAAAATAATAACCCTCTTGCTCCCCTCTCCCCCCCGTCCCCTGCCAATATTTTTGCCGTGACCTTCTGCAAGGGAATACATCTGGAACCTGTCAGTGTGCCCGAATAAATTCTTCTGGGATAATCCTCACTTTGCCATGGTGGTGGGGGGAACCTTATCCGGTGCTCTGTCGCATTCAGGATCTCCCACGGGGCCTTTCTAACTTCACGTTGGATGACAGACATTTTATTTTTATGACGGCTCGTTACAACAGGTGGCTTAATTACAGTCTCCTCTATTGTCATGTTCTTCTGCTTTAACTTATGGAACATCTAAATCTGGCCGGAGGGAGCAACTGTAAAACCTGTCAAAGCAAACATCAATTTAGCGTATGATTTTGCTATTTCAGAATGCAGCCTCTGAAATTAGCCCGTTCCTAAATGTCAGGCCAGAAGCCGGGTCTTCTGAGGGTGATAATTTATTTGCTTTACCCCACGAGAAGCACAGCAGAGCGGAGAGAAACAAGAGCGTCTATTTTCTATCTGGGTTTAGTATCATTAATGAAATTCCTTCTTCAAAAGGGATCTGTGAAACTTTCTCTTCAGAGAGTGAAAGGTATTAAATAATTTATAGAAGTAATATTTCAGTGTAGAAAGCTTAGCACGATCTGCATAATTTACGTTTAATGAAATCAAATAATTAGAAACTTGAAAAGCATTTATTTTCCTCAGAAATAAGACTCCAATGAACAAAAGCAAAAAAACTGCTCTAAAAAGTAGAATTTAGACTAAAAAAAAAAAAAGAAGCAGCAGCATTGCCATTTTACTGATGAGACAAATGGTCTACAGTGATGTAGTCTACTTTCTGCTATAAACTACTTTCAAATCAGGAAGGAAAATGTTTCTTAAAGGTCAGGTGGATTATGTCTACGCTTTTTCTCCCATCAGGTGGCCAACGATGATACCCAGAACATGTTCGTTGGTCGTGTTCTTCCCCGTGTAAATGTGTTGGCTGCTCTCTTGCTGTCAAAGGTCTGATGGAACCTGGTCTACAGCTGCAGCAACTTGGGCTCTGCCTGTTGAGTCGTGAGCGCGAGTGATGGGCACTCTCCTGTTTCCCACCTTCTGATGTTGAAAGATGGACAAGGAACAGGTTTTGTTTAGTCTCCTAATTTTCTGAAATGCCCGGTACAGGCGAAGGTGCTATGAGTTTTTCCCATACCCACCTGATATAATCATTCATAATTCATTACCGCTACTTCCAATTAGATAATTTTCCCACTCTACTTAAGAACACAAATTCCCTTAGGCCTGTCATTACCAGTGGGTTTTTCTGCTTCCTCAATTAGTGGTCTGCATGTCGTGTGTGTCTGCACTCCCTTCAGCACTAGGGTGTTCCAGAGTCTTTCAGTTTCTTGTGCATTTTTTCTGCTTTGTAGTTTATAATAATTTTAAATGTGAGATTCAGTGTTTGCTTTGACAACGAAACACAGAAAGGAGTCATTTCTGGTTTATCAGTAATCTCTTTGATACACTTGTCCTTTAAAAATATTGTGATTTTCCTGTTTAAGGAAAAAAAAAAAGAGAGAAAAATAATCTTTTTCCTTTTAAATATTAGATTTCAAAATGAACACGAACTTAACATATAACTGGATTGAATGCCCTCTACTGAAATAGGACAGGCTTAATCAGAATAGTTCCCAGAGAATGTTTTAAAGCACCAGGAGTTTTAATAATAGCCTGTACTAAATTTAACCGGTTCTTTATAACAAAGATGCCTGTCATCTCGTGCTTTTAAATTCTGAAATGCATTTTTTTTTTCCCCTCTGATGTTTCAAATTGCTTAACCACTGCCTGTTTAGGTTGTTCCCCCTGCAGTGTGTCTGCAGTTGTTGCCAACGCTGGGTATTGCACATCTGCACCCTGCCACTGCTCCCTCTGGCACCAGGCAGGAATTCTTAATCCCTGTTTTCCTGCTGTAATCTCTCCTCCTAAAGAGGCAGATCTGTAACAAAGGAGCTGCAGTCCTCGTAAAACTGCCCCAATATTAAAATGGTTTAATCTTCTACTAGGGAGAGCCAGAGCGTCTCACCCCGTGCCTGACTTTCTACTGCACTTTGATCCTTTGTGTGAGTTACTAAAATTCAGCATTTCAGATTTGCCACGTTTGAACACGTGAAAAATCCATTAGCTCCTTCCACATGGCGCGGAGAAAAGAGGAGACGAGGTTTCATTACGGTTTTATTTCATTATAGGGTTCTCCTTTGTCTTTTGCTTAGAATCCATGTAGCGCCCAACAGGGTCAAGATGAGAAAAGACTTTTTCCTTCTCAGAGCAAGAGTCTACATGAACATTAGCACTGGGGTAGGGTTTGTATGAAGTGATTCCTGTTCTGGCCGATCCTCTGTGACCTGGGTGAAGCAGCATTCATGTCTCAAAGCTCCACTCAAACACAGCAAAGAGACTCTGATGTGTATAACCAAGAGCAGGGCAGGGGTGGGGGGGAGCAAGAAGATGAATGCTGTAATGAAGGATGTGTACAAATGGCCACACAAAGCCCCATCAGAGAAGCAGGTGTCTAACAGGAGATACAATAAGGGAGCCTGAGGGAAAGAATACAAGAAACGGGACAAACGTAGAGCGATCCTTTCCCTCACCTGCTCTTCCCAGCTTCTGACAGCCAATGATTTATGGACTTCTTGAGCGAGAAGTTTCCTCAGGAGCGCCTTGCTTATTAACCAGTCACAAACAGAATCACAGAATCTTCTAGGTTGGAAGGGACCTCAAAGATCATCTTGTCCAACCGTCAACCTAACTGACAAAAATAGACCCCCACACAACAAACAAGAAGCATCACCATCACTAAACCATACCTCCCAGCACTACATCAACCTGTCTTTTGAACACCTCCAGGGATGGTGCCTCAACCACCTCCCTGGGCAGCCCATTCCAATGTCTGATAACCCTTTCCGTGAAAAAATTTTTCCTAATATCCAGCCTGAACCTCCCCTGGTGCAACTTGAGGCCATTTCCTCTTGTCCTGTCGCCTGTGACATGGGACCTTAAACCTGCCCTTAAAGAACTGGTCCGATTCTTTTTTTAACTTCCAGATGTATCCAGCAGAAATTAGTTTCATGTTTTAATTGCGGCATATGAAAAAATATTTCTTGTTGGTTTTAAACACCTAATACTTTATTTGGGTAGTATTTGACCTTGTGTTGGGAGAAATGGTGATTTGTTCCCTTTTCAGCTACTCCCCTATGTTCATAACTGTAGATACCTGTTCTACTTCCCTTAGAATTGTCACCTTTTACCAACCCAAAGAGTCCTAATCTTTTTAGTTTCACCTCAGGTGGCTGCAATGCATATTTCTTACACTTCTCTGCTCTTTCTCAACTTTCCAGTTTTGGTATATCCCTTCTCCAGCACCAGCATCAGAACCACATGCAAAAGCCAAGGCAGAGGTGCACAGATGTTTGCACCGAACAGCCAACTGCAGCGCCTGCTGCTCAGCTCCCTTCCTTACAAGGAAAACCAGCCTAAAGTCATCCATCATTGCTCTTTTTCCAACCAAAGCAGTCATTCTCTTCCACCATAATTACAGCATTACCGGAGAAAATTAGGATTTTGGAGAAAATTAGTTATTCTTTTTCAGCTGACCTGATAAAAAGCTTGCTTGTGTTTTAAAGTGAGGGATGGTATTTCAGAATAAGGGCAAGAGAAAATATTCAGGTGTCCATATCTCACGGTTTAGACACAAAGTCTGTATGATTTGTTGTCAAGGAGTTCATTTTTAAAATTTGTTTGACTTTTCAATGCACTTTTCATAAAGAAAAACATTGGCAGCTCTGTTAAAGAAGGAAGATAGACGCCCAGAACACACCAGCTGAAGCTGGACCATCTTTTCTATAGGACTAGCAAGGGACTCAGATTCCCACAAACAAAAGACTACAGATGAGGTGGCTGAAAAAAAAGAGGCAGGAGTAAAATTATCTATTGCACTTATGTTAGGACCTGTAAAACACTATTAAATGCTTATTTAGGAGATGGAAGTTAAAGTGAGCAACTACCCAGAGTTCTGTTTTATGCTCAAGCATAAGAGTGGTGAGATAAGGCCAATTCCCAGCAACTTGGTGGTTTTGGCTAGGCCATTTTATATGTAGTTTGTTTGGGTTTTTTTCCCCCCAAGGGCAATAAATATTATGTGGAAAGATTTTAATAACAACGAGGGCAAATGAAGAAGACTCCATCTTCTCACTTTTTTTTTTTTTTTCCTCCCCCCAGCTATCCATTTTCAACTTTCAGCTTGAAATACATTTTCTTGTCACACTCTACTGCCTCCAGCAATGCTTTTAAGCGTTTACTCGTTTTAAGGACAGAAATCTATGCTTTTTTTTTTTTATGTTAATGTAGAACCTCAGGAGCTCATCCACACAGCTGCCATTCCTTTTCACTTGCTCCCAGAGACTGACAGGCAACCCCAAACAAAACTCATTTCCTCCTTGCCCTGTGGATGAGGAGAGGTGGCAGGTTCCTAAGACAAGTTTGCCTTCCCAGTGGCAGGGAGCAAGTCACCACAGTGTCCTCCTTCTAGAATGAGACGTTTATTTATGGGCATGCACTTTATTAGGACTTTTCAATGGTGGGAGAAATGGGGATTGGGAGACGATCTGGTTAATGCTGTCTTGATTTAATACTCCCCTTTTGTCTCTTTTCTTTCTCTGCGGTTGGAATAGGTGGTTCTCGAGACACACCACCTGCTCTGTGCACCCGTTTCCAGTAAAGAGATATTATGGTTTTACACTCCACCTATAAAATGGTCCTATTGAGAAACACTCTCCCAAAAAATTAGGGACTGTGCAGTAGCAAACTTCCCGAGAACAAGTGCGTGGCCTTCTGATATTCAATGGTATCGTCTCCATCTACTGGCCAGAAGAAACTCTAGCTGGAGCATGGAGCTGGTGAAATGTACCCACCGCATCCACACGCTTCTTTATGCTCACTTTTGATAAGGCCCCATTGTAGCAATTTTGGGGGAGTTTGGTGTTTTGGGGGGGTTTGTTTTTTGGGCATTTTTAATTAGGTTTTTTGTTCCCTTACCCCCCCAAGGAATACCAACTCCTAAACAGACAAAACTCTGGACTGAAAAAGTTTCTCAGCATTTGATTCTCAAATATTTAAAAATAGTGAAGTTGCACAATTTTACTTCAAGTAAATCAGGCAATGTTAGCTTCCCTGATTCAAGACTTTGTGTCGCGATCATATTTTTCACCGCTCTGAATCCAAAAATGTGAGTTTTATTCCAAGCTTTTTTTTGGTTGAAAGATTAGCATTCGTTCTTAAGCTAGTATATGAATGGAATATTAAATCTTTTAATTACTTTACATCCAATCCTATCACCTCAAGATAGGACCGTGAAGTTATTAGAGAGTAATGCTTTGTTAACAGCACATATTACATGAAATGAGAGATGTATTTAAAATACAACTTTCTGTTGCTACTTAGGAAAAAAGCAGTCACACATTTAATGCAGAAATAGTAAGTTAAAGAAATATCCCCTTTCTTTTTTCTTTATTCCCCACCCTCAGAAGACACCAGCCATGCCCAGAAGGCAGCACCCAGCTGTAATGGTGTTGGCAAAATGAGAGACAAGTAATGACCCTTCTGAGCAAAATTGACCAAGGTTAAACTTGGAATTCCTGTCAGTCACTGGTAACTCGGGAATACTTCAGTATTTACCCCTGGGTTACAGTCCCCTGGGAAGACTCTGCCAACATGCATCCTTCCCACTTTTTTTGGAAGAAGATTCCTAAATTCCAGTTCAGCAACCAGCATGGCTCATCTGGTGCCACAGGGGAGCTTTGAACCTCCTCTGCTAGGAGCAACACACAGCACACGTCTTCCACAAGAAAATAACCCTCAAGGCATTCACTGCTCACTGTTAAATTTTCAGTATCTATTGCTAAATAAGTGAAACTCCACTACAAACACTTATGGCCGGCACCACGTCCTCCACAAGAAAATAACCCTCAAGGCATTCACTGCTCACTGTTAAATTTTCAGTATCTATTGCTAAATAAGTGAAACTCCACTACAAACACTTATGGTGCATCTACTTGTTACATTAGCTCAAGTTATTCTTAAGCCAAGAGTGCTACTAATACTAAACTCCACAGACATTTTGATTTCATAGTTTAAGGAGCTGTAGTTGCGGTGCATCTACTGTTACATTAGCTCAAGCTATTCTTAAGCCAAGAGTGCTACCAATACTAAACTCCAAAGACATTTTGATTTCATAGTTTAAGGAGCTGCCCCTGAAGTGAGGTCACAGGCAGCCTCTTGAGTGAGAAAGCAAAGTCATAAAAATCGAAGCCCAGGTGAACATACCAGGTCCTACCTTACCTTCTTGAAAACACAGGGAGAAAATTACATCACTGATCTGAACTGGAATGACAGGAGCAGATCTGCCAGAGATTGTGGAAAGTCTCCTCAGAGCAGAAATCACTGTTTCTCGTCTCCAAAGCAAAGAGGTGAATTTCACACTAATTCCAGCCTTGCAAGAGCGGTTGGAGATCATCGTCCCAGGCTGTCATTCCCAGGCTGATTCTCTAAATTCGGTCAGATTAGCTGAGAGATTGTTTGGTTTCTTCTCTATCAGATAATTAGAAAGATCACAGTCAATTCTGCAAGCAAAAATCTGTGAATGCATAACAAATGTAAAGACCAAACATTTGGGCCCCCCGGGCTGTGAAGGAACAAGACACCGCCTTTGAAAAGCAAATACTCCAATACAGAAAAGTTCTAAAAGCTCAAGAGACAAAACCTAGATTTCTGCTGGAATAATCATACTGTTACTGAGCTTGGCATTTTGTATTCAAAGATACAAACCAGACAGCTTTCTCGTGTCCTGAATGTGTCTCCATTCCTTATCTAACTTTTGGGTCAGAAAAGATGCTGCAGAAACCTTTTCTTCAGCAAAAAGCAAACCAAATTTAGGGCTTCCAGGGTTATAGCACTGGGTAACATCTCCTGGATGAGGCTCCTGTGAAAAAGGAAAATCAATTCAGTAGTGGCAAAGAGGCACAAACTTGGTGTTAAACTTATTAAAAGTTAGTGTGTTAATAGTACAGGCAGACAAAAATCAGAGAAATCTAACTAACTGAATGACAACGAGACAGCGATGGAGGGAGCTTATACCCTCCCGAAATAAAAGCACCTTCTGAATCCCATCTTTGAATGGAGATTAAATAGCAAGTAATTTACCTGTCAATGTGGAAAAAAACCCCCACCTCAACAGTTAGTGAAATCTCCTTCAGAACTGACACCATGAGGCAGCAGGGAGGCTGTCTGACTTTTAGAGAAGGGTTATTTTCTTTTATTGGCTCGTTCTAGGAGTTGGAAAAAAAAAAAAAGAGGCTCCAGGAAATCAAAGTATTTCCAAGTAGCTGCCTTGTAGTACAATTATGGAAGTTATTCAGCGAGCCATTGAGCTGCTGATGCACAATCCCAAAGCATCCAGAGATACTAACACTTTCTCAGCTATCAGCACCATCTCAGATGGCAGCCTCCTTTGATGGCAAACACTACCTTATGACAAAAATCCACCGTCATCTAGACACATCCATTTTCCTTCACTGAATTTGGCTGCCGACAATTATTGACCAACAAGCTTTGTTACAGGTACCAGTATCGGGTGAGACGAATCCCAGGACTTTTCTCCAACATTGAGCCCACTCCTCTGCATTCTCAGGAGACGTTAAACTGTCCTGGGAGACCTTCTTTCTTGAAGCAATACAAACATCTGCAGGATAATCAAAAACAGGGAAAAGGACCTCTACTAGGCAGAAGCTGAGATCCTGTTTCCTGCTTCTGGGAAGACAATAAATGCATTTCTTAGAATTTAAGAGACCATCAAGCACCACAGGAGTTAAGTACAATTGGCAAAGTTAGCAAATAAGAGTAAACTGAACGATTAAACAGGAAAGGCTAAGGCTGCTTCGATACACAGCAAAATACTTCACAAAGTTGAAAAAAATATAGAGTGGTGAATACCTGACTTTGGCATCGTTTTTATTACCACTCTCATTGTATTTGGAAGACTCAGGGGGTGTGTGTACCCCTAATAGATGCCACTAAGGCACAAATAAGGCTCTGGTTCAAGAGCCCGAGGCAGCCACGTACCCAGCACGTGCACACATCAAGAAACTCACCTTCCTCGGGTCTTTATCCCATCAAAAAGTCCCGAGTGTGCAACACGCCTCACTCCGCAGGTGAGACTGAGAGATCCAGACGTGCAGAGAACAAGAGACAACATTTGGCACAAGAACGACTGCTCGCAGGTGTGCACTCCACAGGTGAGACTGAGATCTGGACACACAGAGAACAACAGACAACATTTGGCACAAGAACGACTGCTCCGTGCTGGGGAACAGCAGCCCTCGCCCTCGGCCTCGCTTTGAAGTCTCTGGGGAGAAAAAAGGTGGTGACAGAACCCCACGGTGACACACAAACCCCCTGTTGAAAACATGACGGCTGGAAGTCACTTTCCCACAGGGATTTTGGAGGGGTTTCTCAGGGAGATCTCACAGACGAAGCCAGGCAAAGGAGATTGGATGTTTATCTGTGTTTACACCTTTCATGAACAACCTAGAGCTGCAAACAAAAAAAGCAAGTGGTTTCACAGATGAGAGGATAGGTCAAAGAATTGTCCAGGTTGGAAGGGACCTTTAAGACCATCTAGTCCAACCATCAACCTAACTCTGATAAAAACCATCACTAAAACATGCCCCTAAGCACTATGTCAACCCAGCTTTTGAACAGCTATGCCAACCCGTCTTTTGAACATGTCCAGGGATGGTGCCTCAACCACCTCCCTGGGCAGCCCATTCCAATGCTGGATAACCCTTTCAGTGTAAAAATTTTTCCTAATATCCAGCCTGAACCTTCCCTGACACAACTTGAGGCCCTTTCCTCTTGTCCTGTCACCTGTGACTTGGGAGATGGGAACTCACCTAAGCTCCAGCAGATGAGCTGCTTTTGAAAGCAATGGTTGTGAATGCTAATTACTAGGATATGCTTAAATAATTAAAATGGAACACTGTGTTTTCCTGCTGGTTTTTTTTATTGTTACCGAGTACAACTTTGAAGACTTCTGCTTGGATGTCTGGGTCTTTGTTCTGCCAAAGCAGGGCACTGCCATTGTTTGCAGCCCTCTTTATGCCACGTCAGGTGCACCTCTTACCAAACGCAACGGCTGAGCGTTTTGATAAAGCAAGATTGGAGTCATACTCAAGAAAAATGGTTGAGATAAAACTATGGCCCTTCCCCAACCAGTACCACAGCTGGATTGTTCCAATGCCTTCCCAAGGATAATATTTTACTTTTTGACAGCTGCAGGCTACTGTTCTAATATATTTTGGGCAAGAGTGGAGAATCAAGAATGGTTGGGCTGCAAGCATCAGTTAAGGAACCTGAAAAGCTAAGATTAGTGATTAAGACAGCATTTAAATAGGCAGAAAAGGAGCACAGAGTGTGTGAAGCTTGCACAAGTTGGGAGAACCCTACAGCAGCTTTTGGATTAACCCTGACAGGCAAGAGGAGACCTCTACGTACTCCCTGGAACCCACCTATGCGTCAGGCCAGCAGTGACCAGTGACTGACTTGGTGCCCCTTTTCTTTGATAAAATGATATTTAACAAGGTAGAAGCGACTGCACAAAATTGCTCCGTGCTGGCTGTGGCACACAGAGCAACCCCATCTCCTGGCTCTGTTTGTTCTCATTTACTTGGAGGGAAAAGAAGAAGAGAAGACTCACGCTGGTCCATTAGGAGAGCGGCCAGAATGCTGCTCTCTGACATTACAGGTATCCAACGTTGATGCTGTTTCAGGGAAATACAAAATGTGCTACTATTTTCTCCACATAGTGGGATAAAGCAAAGAAGGGAAAAGAAAAAAAATTCTAAGGCTGAAACTTTGGAGAGAAAGTGCAAAAAGGAAGCTGCAGGGGAAAACTGAAATGTTTAAGACTGACGGGAAAATCAAATAAAGAATAGTTAAAAAAAAAAGAAACCAAAACCAAAACAAAACAGTGGGAAAGATTAAAGACATGAAATACCCCAAGTTTTGTTGTGAGGACCAGTGCTCGAGATAACTGCCCTGACTTACTAGTTCTCTCACAGTACTGCTGTCTAATCCTCAACAGTTCATTTTTTCAGGTGTACAAATGTTTGAATTTCTGCAAAAACAAAATTAACAATGTTTAACAAAACGGAAACCGGACCAGAGATACTTCCTTACACTGTTTCAGCTGCCTCTAAGCAAACTCCAGTGTCAACCCCTCTGTTTAAGGCAATCTCTCACAAACTTTTGGATATAATGGTCCTAGGCAGTTTTGATACACCTCATTCTGTATTGTTTTTTTCTTTTGAAACATTTTTAGAGGCAAAACTAAGTTTCTATAGTAAGAGGGGAATGTCTTAAATAAAATTCTACCTTTTCTTGTAATAAAGGAATAAAACTTATACCCTCTTTGAAAAGATTTGAATGTTTTAAGAGACTATTGCAACTGACTTGCAGAACACTTCAGTGAACAACCAAAGTTTTTAAAGATCAACGCACATACTGACATCTCCAAAGTGACAGAGAGCAAAACCTTCACTCACCTTTGTTAGAAATCAGATACTCTGTGCTTACGTTTGCTGGTAAATGATGTATTGCTCTTGCAGTACCAAAAAGATCTGAAAAAAGTTTTTTTTTTATTCTTTCTGGTCTGGCGATCAACTCTCCCATCATTTTAAACAAAACACAGACCAGCCAGATCACACGGCACATTTGCAGCTGGAACACCACTTCATTTTATAAGTTACGAAATGCAATTGAATCTGAACATGAAAAACATTTTTAAGTCAAGATATGTAAGTTTACTGTCATAAAAGGAATGCCATTTTCATTCTACACACTTGGGTGAAAAATTCGTTAAAAAGTCAAGAAACAAAAATGCATAAAATCTGCAATAGGCAACAACATACAAAGTTTCAAATATAAAAATCATGACTTGTATAGCTTGTTACTTGCATCTTTTCACAAGCGGAAATGAAAAGAACCACACATCACTGAACTTCTACACAAGCTTCTTGTGTTTCAACGTCATTTATTGAGGAGTGAATGAGATACTGTCAGACATGCCAAAGAGACTTCACATTCAAGGGCTGGAAGCTGAACAGCTTTCCTCATTGAGTCACTGTACAAGTTGTTTTTCGGCATCTCAAAGTGCGATCAATGAGGTCTTCATGCTCGATGTTTGTCTTCAGTTTTTCATCTTTTGATCTACTAAACTTGTTGGGCAGAAGGACACTTTCTACCCTACAAAGACTCACACTCCAATTAATACAATTAACACTAGATGTAGAGAAACGTTTATCTGTTATAACGTACATCTACTGCTGAATACAAGGTCTTAAAGCTGTTTCTTAATTCATTATGTCTAATGAGAAAATTCAACTTGTTTCCCTTTCGCCATCGTATGGATGGCTTATACCGTTAGAAAAATACTCTTCAGTGCTATTGTAGGGTTTACAGGAAACTTCTTCTGTGTTGTGGGGTAGAAACCGATTTAAACACCGTTCTCAAAGAATGCTTCTTCCTGCTGCCGCTGCCTGTAGGTTGCAGAAGAATGGCCTACACGCACTACAGTTCTGGTTTTACTCAAAAAAGAAACAAAAGAAACCTAAACAATAGGGTAAACGTTTATTTGGAGTTAGTTTTCTTGCAGATGATAGTTAAGGCCCTTCAAGCAGAGTTCAGGAGCTCCTGTATGGCTGCCTGTTGATCTGCATTGAGCTGTGATATGCATTCTGTCCACAGTCCTCCAGATGTCTAGAAAACAAATGAGAAGTTGTCTTTACGCAGGCTGAAAAGCTTTTAAGGCACATGCTAAATATTCTTATGTTTACAAAGCTCAACATTCATTTTTTCTCCCCACAGTCTGAAGGTAAGTCACTTAACCAATGCAGAAGTCTTGTTTCCATCTTAGTGTTCCTATCATTCCTGGCCAAAACAAGACTTCACTGTACACAACTGATCTATACATGTAGGTGACATTGTATTGTTAAAAAAAAATAAAAATCAACTAACCTTGAGCATTTGAGGTAAACCAAACAAATCACAGAATGGTTTGGGTTGGAAGGGACCTTAAAGATCACCTAGTTCCAACCCCCTGCCATGGGCAGGGACACCTCCCACTAGAGCAGGTTGCTCAAAGCCCCATCCAGCCTGGCCTTGAACACCTCCAGGGATGGGGCATCCACAGCTTCTCTGGGCAACCTGTTCCAGTGTCTCACCACCCTCACAGTAAAGAATTTATTCTTAATATCTGTCTAAGTCTCCCCTCTTTCAGTTTAAAACCATTACCCCACGTACTATCGCTCCGCTCCCTGACAAAGAGTCCCTCCCCACCTCTCCTGTAGGCCCCCTTCAGGTACTGAAAGGCCGCTATAAGGTCTCCCTGGAGCCTTCTCTTCTCCAGGCTGAGCAATCCCAACTCTCTCGGCCTGTCTTCACAGTAGCATACCCTAACAAAGTTCCAAACCCAGACTTTAAGTACTAACTGCAAGGATTCGTATTTGTCAGCCAGAATCTAGAGCAGCCACTTATACCACTTCTACTTTGAAACTTCATTTTCATTCATTTTATGCCTTCAGAGTTTTAACAAGTCATTTTCTATCAGAATTAATGGATCTCACAAGCTGATACACTCGTCCAAGTGAACGCTTTCCAAAAACATGTATTCCTAAAAATTCTTGACCCTGAGTTTTACCAAAGCGTACCAAGTGGAATGGAAAATAATTGAACAGCTGCTGCTCCAGATCCTCTATACATTTTTATAAGCTATATGCTCGCCAGGCACGCTACTGCCTATCATTAGGTGCTGCAACTGTCAAGTAAGTCCACCTGATAACATCTGGCCCTGGATCAGATCTGTCCTACGAGCACTATCACTGACAACTGTGCAGGAAGGTGCAGCTGAAATAATTGGCCATCCTCCTCACCCAGCACCGTACGTGCTCATTATGGTATAAAAGAAGTGAACCTTGAGGCAGTTCCCCAAGGTAGGGAAAATACTGAGCAGCCACCTGTGTTTGCACTGCATTAAATAGGGTATTAGTAAAATTACTTGTGGTTTGCACTCATTCTCTAACAAAGATCCCAAGCCTCTGCTACATTAATAAGTCATTAGGAAGGTGCTGGGGCCCCTTACAGTGAACACATGTTGGATCAAATCCTGCAGTACAGTTCACTGATACAAAGATAGCCAGATTTCTCTCCAGATTTTAGTTTCTGGAATTTTAAATTGTGTTTAATTATTCAATTTTCTCGGGAAAAAACCTCAGACAAAACCACAAACACCTAATACTGGCTAGCATGTTAACCATCTAGCTGTAAATATCTGAAAACTTCTTTTTTTTTTAAATTAATAAGCTTCTGAAGTTTAGCAAAAGAGACAAGTTTTGTTCGAGTGCAAATGTTAGCAAGTTTTATCATTAATGGTTCAAGGAATGTCCAAGGATCTCCAAGATCACTGGTTGAAACACTATTCTCTAAGGAGACAAGGCTCTCGAAATTGGTTTAACTGTTTGGTCCTACTTCTGAAAGTATATTATAAATATTCCCTTTATACCTAAACAAGCATTTCTGTACCTGCACTTGGCGAACAACATTAGCCAACCGCTTGGTACACGGATCTTCATGTTTGATAGCTTCATGGATTTCACCATCCGCAATTATACCGAATATTCTGGGAAGGTTAGAGTTGTTGGGACCGAGGACAACCGGGTTGTTGCTGTTACAA
This sequence comes from Calidris pugnax, assembly GCF_001431845.1. Classification (NCBI taxonomy): domain Eukaryota; kingdom Metazoa; phylum Chordata; class Aves; order Charadriiformes; family Scolopacidae; genus Calidris; species Calidris pugnax. The sequence goes on from NW_015090859.1 coordinate 9,649,721, forward strand.
ACAAAATACATATTAGAAATAAATCAACGTTTAACTAAAAACATTACTGTAAGCATTTTACATGTCACAAGTGAAATATATTGTTCTAAACCTGCTTATTTACATCTAAGTTTCTCTCAGCTGAGTAAGCATGCACAGCTTTGCTGCCTGCTGACAGAACGTTCCCTCTCCTGTTAATATTTAGCCAGCCCATTCTTTAATCAGCCTACACTTTATCAAGAAGTTCTGAACTTTACAGAACGGCAGAGTTCCAAGCAGAGGGGACTGTAAATAGCCTGACAGAAATACTCTGCCTAAAAGGGCTTGCTTACTCTTTCTCTCTCTCTCTCAGTGCTGCAAGGGGGAGGAGATTGTGTCACTGGCATCGGGAGCACCGGTGACTTCAGCTCTCCGTCAGCGCTCACTGACACAGCAAGTAAGCAGTTCTGCTCCCTCTTTCCCAGCCAAGTGTTGGAGTGGAGGAGTGCTGGCAACCAGGGATCCGAGTGGAAAAACATGATCTGCTTCCAGCCCTGCCACCTACCACTGCAGGAACGCAGAGACCATAAATGTAGGACTGACAGAGCGCCAGAAAAGGCCGTAGCGAGGCTGAGCCACCTGCAGAGAGCTGGGTACTAAAGTGTGCTAGTACTGCAGCTCCTGATTTCTATATAAATCTCTATATACATACATCACATTCTTATGGTGTCTGCACAACTGTACTATCATCGGTACAGAGACCCCAGGTGTCACCACCCATAAAACAGCACAGAGATACAAGGTACTCACGTGGTAGAAAAGACTGTAGGAAAGCTAAGTTATTTCCTTTCTACTTAAATATAATACAGTTTTAGCCAGAACATGACTACTACATAATGGACTCAGAAGCTGACATTCCTCCACTTAATTACAAACTGCAACTTGCACTAGAATATTTTTTTTCCCCTCTATTGACCTGTAAGAGGGAGCACAAATCTAAAGAACAAGCAGTGGGTCAAGGTGCTTTCAGTAATAACTGAAATCATTATTACAAACTTAGTAAGGGAGACAGCACTGTACTGTGAACTTATCTGTATTATTTCTCTGCTTCATACTGTCTTTTGTTGATACTCAAGCTTTTGGAAAGCAAAAAGTTGCAAAGCTACTTTAGAAAAGAAGGCTGCAAGGGCACATGTGCTGCTCTTAAGTAAAAAGACTGATATGTAAAAGCAGAGCATCAAAAATCTTCCTGAATTTTTCTGTAAAAAAATGTGGCAGTTTCTCAGTTTTGGAAAACAAATGCAAGGAAAGAACTTGCAAAGTGGCTTACTTTCTGCATGAACATCAAGACTTTGCCTTACCTCTCAATTAAGTCACACAGATAATTGAAAGTGTGAACAGCTTCTTCTTTGTCTTCATGAAGGGGAAGCCATGATAACCAGTGTGGCAGGACTTCTTCAACATTTACACAGTCAGGCTTGAACTTCATTATCTTTCCTACAGCTGAAATGCAGTTCTCTGTTGCATTGACATTCTCTTTGGTTTTGGCATCTGGTGACTGAATGACTCTCACCAGCAATGGAAGCGCCTCTAATGGTTAAACAACACAAGAAGAAAGTTTAATGCACAATCAACTTATATTTCATTAACATCACAAATTCTACATGAGACAACTGCACATATTAAAAATGGGATTTTTTTGTGGCCTAAGCACCAAAATCCAGTCATCCCAACGTCCCATTACTTCCAGGTTCTTCCCTGCTCAATAATCATGATATGAAAACCAAACAGATCGACAAAGCTACGCAAGGAAACACAAGAAAACTGTTACTACAAAAGTTTGGATTTGTTTTTTAAGTTCAGAAGAAAAAAAAAATAAAAATAAGTCTTCCTGTGTCTCTCAATTGGAGTTTTGCAATCTACAATATACAAGACATTGTAATTTATAGTAAAAACAGGTAACAAGTACTATCTTTTTAACCTAACAGGTTCTATAAGCAAGGGATGATAAAGAGCACCAATACAGTGATGTTCACATTAATTTGGTCTGTAGTGCGTGTTTACAGTGTGTGCCTGCTGTATGTCTATTGCTATACATCTATGTACACACCTCCCACCACTAAAAGGTGCACTAGGAAAAGCTCACAGCAATAAACCCATCTGGCGAATATACCTGGAATTAATAGATTGGCATTTTTCCTTGGTGTCTGATTTTTACAATTTCTTTGATAGGTTAATAGTAAATTTTTTTTTTAAATAGTCATGCAGGTAACCACATGCACTCTTAAAAATAAACATTAATATCATGTTTTTAGTTATTAGTGCCCACGCAAACTTCAGAGCTCTCCACACGCATGCAGGAACAATTGTCCTTGTGTTCTTGTGCTAAAAATGTAATGCTAAAGCTGTGCATTTCTGTATCAGCACAGAAACAGGTTGTGGAATTGTGCAGAAAGCACACTTCAAAATAACTTCAATTACTAAGGAAGAGCGAAATCTCACACTACTTCATTTTGATGAGTAAGTAGCAGCTTTGCAGTTAAGGAATACTCAATGACACTTGCTATATTCACTTCACCAAATTAGATTTTTTAAGAATTTAGCAGCTATGGAAAAATGCTATTAGTCCTAAGCTAGATGAGGACACTTTTATGGGGCTGATAAACATGACAGAACTGCAGAAATGCTGGTCATCGGATCCACTAGCTTGTGTGCTGAATGCAGGATAACAATGCTGGACTTCCCTGCAAAGCAGAATTTGTTTCATAGAAGTCTACAACGTCCAGACAAACTGAGGCTGCAATTTTTACTTCAGGTTTTTACGACTGCTGAAGCTAAATCTCATCTGTGTTTTCTCATACTCCTTAATACTACTGGATGACTTTGTAGGTATGTGTGTCCTTGCAGCTGTAAGATTAGGAGGGCATCAAGAATTCAATCAGCATAGTCTCCTCCCTACAGCTTAGCAGACAAGTTTTCTTCTCATCTACAAAACAGACCTATTCTCACGTTGATGTTGTGGTAGATAATCCCCCAAAACCTCTTTTGGCTATAGAGGACAATCTTCTACAACAATAATAGTTTTTTCCCCCCCAAGGACTGACTGCTCTGACATCTTGCACTGCCAAAAGTTCCAAGGCCACCGATATGATTTAGGAAGAAACACATGCAGTTGATTAACACAATATTCACAAAGAATAGCTGACTATATTCTTCCACCAACATAAGAAATAGAAACAATGTTGACAGTCACATAAATTGTAACTTTGTAACTCCATTTAGAAAGTAACTTGATTTGCTGTACTTTTTCTGCAATCTTATTTCTTTTTTCTATTTTTAACTCTTTCTTTCATCATAATGTAACTCTTGCACCATTTACAAGTTCCCCCTACATTCCTGTATTGTTTCAACTCGCTGCCAAAACCACTCATGTTACTACATCTGCTTTTTCTGAATAGTCTTGAGTCTTTATATACTGCTACAAACTTGCAAGAGAACAATATGCCAGTGCTACATATTCATCAGTAAAGAAGCTAAATTATAAATAAAAGCTCACAAACGTGATGTTTTCAGAGAAGAAAGTAAAACCTATGGGGTAGAAAGCTTCTCATGCCATGGATTTATGTTGTTTCTAATCGCAGCACATCATCTATTGAAATAAATCACAAAGGTCTTTCATGTACATACAAAAGTATTTAAAATACTTTTGAGATGCCTGCTAATAAGCTGTATGCTTAAAGTAAACGGGTTATTTTATCTAAACATCCAACTAAAGGAGAAGCCAAGTGTCTGGGTTTAATAAAGGATTGTTTGTTCAAATACAAAGAAAAGGATCAAAGCTGTTATAAAGTTTAACTGGGCCAAGGTAAAGTCTAATGAATTAAAAAATAAAATTAGACTTCAACAGCTGCTAAAAAACCCCCAAAACTCCAAAATCAGATCTATCTTGACCTCAGTCTCTACTTCTCTAGTCTTGGGACAAGACAAAAACCTGATGGAAAAATTTGCAAAAAACCCCCAACCTTTTAGGAAGTATTTTTCTAGACAATTTTAAATTTTTATGCTCTTAATGTTTCTCTGCAAGACTTCCCCCTGCTTTTTTTTTTTTTTCTTAAAAAAATGCCACGTCATCTTGATGGCACCATGTGACAGTTACATTTATATTAATAGTGAAAATTACAAGCTCTACTGATGTAAGACTTGTGTTAAAGCCCTAGTTTATCCCTATAACATGCTTTTTATTTTCTTGCATCACTTAATTCAGCTTCCATTTAAGATTCATGTGAAATACACATTTGATACAGCTGACTATATCTTTTCTTCTAAAAGGGAAAAAACCCCTCCAATAAGGGGTGTTATTTAGTATGCAAAATTAATTTTGTTGACTGGCAAGAAGAGTGCCAACGGACAACTATTTCTTTAAATTCAATCCAAATTTGAAGTTTTAGAGAAACTCAAGACATTCAGGAAAAAAAAGCAGACAAAGTGTTTCTGATAGAAATTAAATGAGTATGATAATGCCTTAGTCACAGAAATCAGGCTCCTTTTTATATAATGGGCAAGCAGAGAGCTTCAGTAGTTGTATTTTAGGCAACTCCTTAATAGAGGTCACTTGTGTAGCTTTTCTAGCCATCCAAAGGGTTTTGCATTAACACATATAATCACAACAGTATTAGTAAAAAGCGACTATGAGGCAGGTGTGTACCAGAAACCTATTTTTTATGAAATGAACGTTTGCATCTCAGACCATATTTTTTTTTAAATATAAATCAAGTTTGCTAAGGGGTACATCCTGCAACAGAAATGCTACGAAGCAGAAGACCATTAAAAGCCCAAGGAATTCAGGTACTTTACTAATCAGCACCAGTCTGCCACACAGGTTATACGGGCAATCTATTTCACTGCCAAAGGGAAGAGACCTCATTAACCGAAAGGTGAGCAATTTTTAATTTCTAACTTTTTTTTCCTCCCAGAACATCTCATTCAAGTAGTTTTATCAGATGGAGGTACGTACCTGTGCAAAAAGGACGATAGCTGTCCCCACCAAATTGTGCCATAACTCCAACGCCGTAGGCAGCTGCTTGCCTGACCTCTGGGCTGTTGTCACATATTGACTGTAGCATTGGCCTCAGGAAATATTCGGCGTATTTGAACGAGGAGGGGCTGCAGTGCTCTACGATGTCATCAAAAATGCATAGTCCCCACTGCCTGTCTGGCCATGGCCTATGTGGACACTGCACCAAAAACAGGCCACATTTAAGCCACCTTAAAGTTGGTAATTTTTGTAGAGTCAATTAATACATCAACAGAATAATTACAGTAAGACCGGTCTGGTATTTTTGTTAAAATCTTCCTAGACTAAATTTAATCTTACAAACACATAATTTTCTCTAGTGATACTTGCAGCAATACCATAAACAAAACAAAATCCAGGTGAACATCTGAGCTAATTAGAAGAATAATGATTTTTAGGCTAAACCCTTTACCTTTATTTCACACTCTGTTACCTAGTTCAGTCTCAGTTTTCCCCACTAGCCTGTAACACTTTTTTGGCCCTCTTCTTGAAATCCGTTTTACAGAGTATTGGACACTCCCAGGCAAATTACATTTCTCAAAATAGTTGTGTGGGTCAACAATCCTGGGTCTTGCAACACAGGAATTAGAGGCAGCACAGCTGTTCAAAAAGCATAGGGTAATACTTGATCCAGAAAAAAACCTTCAATGCCTCTATTTTGTAAAACTACAGTGACTAGTGAATAGTGCTACATTCTATCAACCACATCCTTTAAGATTCCAGCATGGAAGGCCTATTAACACATCAGAAAAAAATAATAATGGAAGTCGAATTGAAAGAAAACAAGGTACTTACAATTAGGTTGACAATTAGTGGAAGTAGCCTTTCAAACCACGGCAGTACCTTCTCCTTATAACTGCTGAATATTGAGTGCAAAATGTCTGATACTTTAGTCAAAATATAAACGTCACTGTCGTCCTGATAGGAAAAGGATACAACTCACATTAAGACTAACAGTTTTTAAAATAGTGGAAGTCACATGAAATGCTAAGGTCTCTAAACTAATAAAGTTGTTCAATGACTTGGTTTCGTAAACCTAATCCTTTAAATTCCACTACTTCTCAGCTCTTGGTCTAATCACAGAATGAAAGAATCATAGAATGGTTTGGGTTGGAAGGGAGCTTGAAATATTCAAGCAATAACTCTGGAACATACACATAAAAATAGAGGTAGAGAACTGCTGCATCAAACCACAAGGTCCACCTGGGCTGGTACTGCCTGTTTACTAATAGCTGATAACAGATGCTCAAGGGGAGAGCATAACACTTGCTTAGCACATGCCTTCTCCTACCCTCTATCAAATGAGTTCAGTTACTGCTTAAGCTAGGGCTGTATCTGAATATCTTACTGAAACTACTATCTTTCATGACTTCTGTACTCCCTTATATTTCTGCTGCCTTGAGGTAGGGCTACATAAACATATTCTGGGACCAAAGGTGTATATCCAAATGTTACTCATTACCATATGTTAATTTTGTCCATATGGCAAGTAACATTCTGGTCCCACTCCTACTTTCACAGAGTAATGCAAAAGTCTTCCTTGCAGTCTTTATAAAAATCAGCAAGTCAAATATAAATTAAAGCATTTTTTAAATGCCTTGGGACTCTGGTGCAGAACATGGACTCAGCTTTTCTTAAACTGCCCCTTTCTGCATTTTCTCTCATTATCACTACAGAGTGACACATAAGGAAAAAAAAAAGGTAAGAAACCACCTAACTCACTGCCTACAAGAATGAACAGTAAACATTGCAAGAAAGGGACTAAAATCAGGAAAGGCTCTTGGCTCAGAACGGGAGGTTTGTTAATTTTTGATCCCAAGCAGTATGTAGATGCCAGAAATCTACCCTTCTGAGTGATGGCCCTAATGTTCCCAAAGGAAAGAGGCTCAAGAACTGCATTGTTATTTAAGAAAGTATTTACATATGCATGCATGATCTGCTAAGATATATTCTGGAGTCTGCATACAGGTTAAACTCATGCTTCACAGTTCAACTTCACAAGCTTCACACCTGTGTTGTGTGGCAAAAAATTTCCTAGTTAAGTTTACTGAGTATCCTTTAGGTCTCATGTTATAAGCAGCAGTGATTTATTATTCTATATTACTCCCCTCGTACCAATAACAATTTAACAGAATGATCATCTCTCTTCTACAGTCACCTTCACTTCAGACCAAAAAGTTAATTTGGCATCTCAGTGACTTTATTTTCTCATAAGCAAACACACTATGCCAGCTATTCATCCTGCTGTCCTCCTTTGATACTATTTCAGGTCTACTCTTTTTGAGACAGGCTCCTGTCCTGACATGTTAGAAGTCTAGGTATCAGAGGTGTACTCAAGGTTAAGATGCACCTAGGTCATAAGGCACCAAGAGAAAACAAGTCAACAGGGCTAGGCCTTAGATTATCACCAATACAGCATTTGACAAGAGACTATGTAAAGTTATTTAAGAATTGCTTGAGAGGATGAAGGAAATGAAGACCTATATCCTGAGCTGCTTCCTTCAGAATACTGGACAAGGAAATCTTTCATATTTTCTAATTCAAGCATGACCCATTTCTTAGCGTATTCCTTCAACACTTCCAGTAACAGAACATTCTTCCAGGAAGAAGTAATTCTGAGGATGCACTATGCTTTAATTGAGTAGCATAGCACAGCCGTGTAATGTATTTCCATCCTAGTGCTTTGCAAGTGGAAAAACTCCCCAAACCAACTTACTTCATCTTGTAATGACTCTTCAACTTGTTCGTCGTAGTCTTCGTCTTGTCTTTTCACTACATTAAAAACAAATATTAAACCATTACTTTTCTACAAGTGCATAAGAAGCCTGTGAAAGGGAAAAAATGATGCAGAAATAAATTTAGAAAATAGGAAACAGTAGCTGAAGATTGCATTGGGAATTTTGTCGTCAAGAAGCTTCAAAGAGCTTTCACAGAAAAACAAGAAGTATAACGAGACAGCTTAGTTTAAGAATGCGTAAAAATGCATGATAGAAATAAACACACCAGTTTAACCACGAGCACAAGAAAAGTGCATAGAAATAAGAAACTATCATTGCTTTAAGAAAACTGCAGTCTTCAGATACAAAAAAATCCACATAAATGACACCACCATAGACGTGTGCACTGTCTTCAAGTAAATGTGTCCATCAACTTTTGATTAAACTACAGTATTTCTGCAGATGATGCCTTCATCCTCCCAGAGTTTACAAATTGAAGTCATGCATTCTGTTGTTTCAAAGCCCAATTACCTTACATAAATATGCAAATTAAAGAAAAGTGAACTAAGCTTCTTTTTGTGTGTTCAGAAATTATTAGGAATTCTGCTTTCAAGAACAGCCATTATCACATGTTAACAGGAACTCACCCTGTCTTAATTCTTGATTTTTAAAGTGCTCTTCTAGCTTTCCTTTCAATATTCCTCCAAGTTCTTCAAAATGTTCATTGTTAAGGCATCCATCTCCCATTACGTCAATGCACTAGTGAAATAAAGGGACCAGTTTTTCAGCTTTAAGTTACATGAGCAGTCTCAATGAAATCTAAGCACTCAGAGAATATTAACACGTGCTCCACTTTAAGTGATCACCAGCAGAAATAATACTAATAGAAAATAAATACTGTAATCAACACTCAAATTATACAAGGCATGGTACCACTATGCATTTTGAGCACATAACTTCAGTGGTTTGCAGTTAAAATGAACAATTCTGGTAATTATTTTAGGTTAATACTTTGGCTCTTGCAAAAAAAGCACAATCAGCTATAAACACATTTATAGTCAAACCAAAATTGATGTAGAGGAAGCCCTGCATGTCTTCCAGCCATTTAAATGAACACCAAACACATGTCCTTTCTTGCCATAAAAGGCCACAAATAATAACGCCACAAAATTCATAAGAAAGAACGTTACCTTTGCAAACGAATGCATTATTTCTGAGAGAACATCTGAATCTGGTTCTGTCCCAATGGCTTTGATGAGTGCATCACACATGAAGTGCCACATCTGTGTGAGGTACTCTGGCCCACGAACTCTAGCACATTCCAGAAGGAGGGGCATCGACTCTGCTGCTGCCACTCGAACACGTTTCATGATTAAGGAAATAAAACATTGAAGACCAACATGCAGTGCTTAGAATTTAAGCACCCATCACCATAAGGAACTTACTAATTTTCTACCTGACAGATTTTTTTAACATACATTCTAGTGCATTTGATTCCTTAATTAGACACAGATTAAAATACAGGAAAATTAAACTGTTTACTATCTAAAAGCTGTTTCAAGCTTGTTTCAGGCCATGACAGAAAAGCTACTCAAGTTCCCCTTCACTGCATCAGCACAAACATCACTTTCTCTACCTCTTGATTTTAACATTATAGATGTGCTTATTTAAAAAGAAACTAGGGGAAAAAGTAGGATACGTTGCCTGAAATAGCGTGTAAAACAACGTTCTCAGAAACAATTTCTGCTATAAAGCAACAGAATATATTAACAGTAACACTCTCAATTCATTTAGGAAAACAGTAAGCACCACTGATTCCTCCAAACTAAGTTTGCATTTGCACAGTAGAATTCATTAATAGGATATCATCATGGAAATAGAACTTCAACAAGGGAACCATCAGCTTTACAACTTGCTCTGTGTACTCAACGAATCCTTCCTTTAGCTCTTTTGCATAGCAAACCTGAAACACAAAGCATGGAAATGCCACTTTTAAGGGAAAATACTGTTACTAATATTTTTCAACTATGCAATGGTGAGATAAACTGTTAAAAGTTTAAGGTTTTTTTGTAAATTTATTCTAAAACACATGTAATAATCCATTTAGCTACCCCCTCCACTGTGGTATTTTAAGAAACCCTGATAGCAATACAAGTCTCACTCTTAGTACATGCGTGCTTTTTTTAAACAGAATTCAGAAACAGTAGTATTTGCAAAAAGGAACTTTTCTGACGTCTTGAATTTCTTCAAAGTTTTGCTAACAAAGGAAAACTATCTGTTCATCTTAAAAATTGAAGCTCCAAACTAAAGCAACCATTTTTAATCAAGCAAGCAGCATGCAATGAAGTATGCGAAATACAAATTTTAAACTCTCACCCGAAGAAAAAGAGAACTATTTCATTTGATACTACAAAGAATATTTTAGCTACAGATTTTGGTTTCAAACTTGATTGTCCAGCAATACATAGATCACCAGAACTATCCTATTACTCACCAGCATCTGGCATGCAGTTGCTTTTTCTTCAAGGCCTGCAGTTTTAATTCCAAAACTTTGCTGATCTCCTAGGTTTACAAATTCCCAACCATCATCATCACTCATATTCTCCATATCTTGTGCTGTTATACAGAAGGGGGAGAAAAAGAAATATATAAAAAAATGAATCTAGAAGTCGTACAAAATCATATATCTCAGTACTTTTTCAAGCAAAACATTATGCTAAACTTACTGTCTAAAAGAGCTACTTCAGGTTTAATGGATGCAGTCTTCATTAAAGGTCCCATGACAACAGGAAGGTATTGCTGAAATTCCTTTCCAAGAATTTTACACATTCTGGCCCACGCTGAGATCATGTAAGAAATCTGTAAAAGCAGAGAGTCAGAATTTTCATGTCCCACATTTTATTTTAATCCAGACTTAAAAGGAAACCGTAACAGAAGAACATTGTACAATATGACTTTTTAAAACTAATGTCAGTGCATAAAACCTATTTCAAAGAGAACTCATCCAATATGCAATCCATATAAAAAGACCTGTCCCAAGTCTTTATTTGTAGTACTGTGTTGACAGTACTTCTGATCAAAGTTGCTATACATGTAAAAGTGTGACAGTATAAGATGTACTTGTAATGCTATCATGACTGTCCTGAAAAGTACATTTCCTTCTGAAATAAATACTTTCCTGAATTTAAATGACACTACTGAGCTGCATTTGTGGAAATAGCAATGAGAGCAAAGAAGAGTGCAGTACTATGTTTTCACAGGAGTATTTGTTTCAGATACACAAGTCAAAATAGCTCTCCACTCATTTGAACAGCTGTCTAACAAGTCTTGTTGAACTATTTATAAAAAGGTGACAGCAAGGGAAGAGGTCACACGGTGCCAAACAGAGTAGTTATTAATACACAAGGAACGATTACCCACATGCTGAAATTTCTTCAGCAAATATAGGACCTGGAAGTCTCATTTCCTAAACACACTTCTGTGGAAGATTCCAAGGCCATCTTTGGGCAATCAATCTCAATTTTTTTAAGACATGCTGAACTATTAGTCTGAAGGTGTAATTACATGAGGGAACACACACGACAGAAACATCATATGTACAAATAATGTTTTTAATACTAACCAAAGAGCTACGCACTATGAAGACAATTTTAACATACCTGTGGATCATCATCTTCTAGATCACTAAAGTCTGTTTGTGTCTTCAGTAACAGCTGCATTACATCTGATGCATCCTGCATAAACTAAATATAGGAAGCAACTATGTTTTTAAAAGCAAATTAAAAGGGTACTTCTCAGACACTTAAATACTTACTTAAATTGGTCCTAAGTCCAAGACACTACCCAAGACATAAGCTATAGCTGGAAATAGACTGAAACACAGATGAAAGTGAAACCACAAGTTCTTTTTCCAGAAGCATCACTGAGTCATTCTCGTCTTAAGCTTCACTGTACCCTCTGTTCATATACTTGAAAGCAGAGGACTATTTAAATAAAACACTACATAAATAAATACAATATTCACAAAAAAATATCTGAAAATTCTAACTTCCCCAGTTATCCTCCTTAGTATTTTGACTCCTTTATAGAACTGGGATAAAAGCTGAGAGCAGAAGCTACTTACTGAAGCTAGTAACATTTTAGGTAACACCATTGGGGCATCTCATGTGACCTCTTTTCACTCCCCATGTTACCAGTAGTCTCTAAGAATAATTTATTAAACATTATTTGTGTTTAAAATCTGTTTATAAATTTAGTTGCATGAATGGTAAGTTTACCAGTGGTTCTTCTAAGTGAAAGTAAAGGGCCGGTAATTTTGCAGGAGAGGCTATTAGTATTTTTGTAGTGCATACATCACATTATTTTACTTTGAATTTGTGTTTTCTTCACTCAATAAAATGAAAATCTGTAAACCATAATGCAAAATTGCTATCAGAACTTCCCTTAGACTCTTATGTTGTCCTTCACAGTTGTTTCTCGGTACTTAGAGACATGTTTTAATCAACTCATAAATCAACCCTGCCAAATACATCAAGCCTCATGACAAACAAGTACTTCAAGTTCTATTACAAGCACATTTAAACTTTTTCAGGCATCCGCATTCAAAAACTATGCTAAGTTTCCTTTGAACTACATACATTTCACCCACCATTCTGACACTGCCTAAATGAGATGCTCCAGAATTTCTCTTAAGGCAAAAAAAAAACCAAATTGAACATAAAAATACTTGATATCAGCATTGTTCAGCATGACAAGAATAATTTAGGTTGTAATAATCTCTTAAAGTTCTATTGTGAATTTGTGACTTTAAACAGCAAGACAAGTCACTTCAAATGAAAACAGGAAGACAAGCATAGAAATCAGCAACAACATAGCAATATGTTTAACAAGTGAATATATTAATTCAATGAGAACATCGCAAAACCCAAAGGTATTTAAAAATATGCCTTTGGGCATTATTTGGATCATCAGATAAGATCTAAGCTTACCTTTTCTTTACCAACAGCAAGACCAATTAGGCTGATGCACTCAATAGTTTTTCCTCGTAAGAGTCTTAATTCCTTCTGAACAGCATTCTCAACAATGTGTTTTAAAGAGGGCATAAATAAGTCATAGTAGGGAACAAATTTCTCCTCTGCTGTATCTGCAACTGATGCAATTGAAGTCACAACTTGCTCCAAAACTAGCTTAGTGCCTTTCTGTATCAACTTGAAAAGAGGAAGAATAAAGTGTTATATTTCTAAAGCATACATTTTACTTAAAAACAAGTCAAATGTAAAAAACAGCTCTTTCTATGTATCCTAATTCTTGTCAGTTTAGACCACCATCAGCAGGTATATATATTGGCTTATTTCAGGGGTCTTAGTTCAGCTACACTTACTCTGCGTATGTAACAAGGTTACTCTCACTGAAACAATTTGTTCAGCATATTATACCTCTTGTAATTTTATCACCATAGTGGAATGAAGATGCTTCACTAAATTATCCAAATATGGAATAAGCAGTGACTTAGGACAATCTTCAGTGAAGTTTATGAGTGCTGCAGCTGCATGGGCTTGAACACGCTGGTTGCCTTGATCCTCCATGGTTTGCAGAAGAGCTGCTATCACCTGAAAATAAAAGAAAAAGGTTATTTTTAGAGGAACAAGTTTCTGACGGGGACATAATTTTACCATTGGGTTGTTTTGGGTTTTTTTTTTTTTGCTGTTCTACTACTTACCTTCTCATGAAATTTCTTTTGAAAACCAGGTGCGAAGTCAGTTGCCATTTGTCCGATAGCATTGCAAGCGGCGTATCTTACTCTTGGATGCTGAAAAAGTATTTCCCCCAAATAGTTAACACGGAGTCATGAGAGCAAAAATGAAAACATTTTGAATTCATTTATAGAATTATACTTACAGGATCCTGAAGGAATAGCAAAACAAAATTGACTATCTCATTTAAAATTCCTTCCATCTGTTGGTGGCAACCTTCTCCAATGGCTGAGAGAGCCATCAAGCCAGCATGCCTGTATTTCCAGTCAGCTACAAGAGAGTAAAAATGAAAATAAATATGTTACTCATTTTGGAAACTAAAAATCACTATAAAGACAAATCACATTTTTTGAGGGGTGACGGACAGGAGGAGGAAGAGTGAAGAATAGGAGAGGAAAGGGAAATTGATGCATCTACTTGATTTGTTAATACTTTTCTTCATACATAAAATAATGAGTACCTCTGGAAGTATGTATCTAATCCAGATCAAATCCAGACCTATAACAAAAAATTCTTAATTGCTGATACAAGTATGTACATAGTACTAACACCTGGGAACTGCATTTTAATTAAATGAGCTTTTTTCTCCTCTCCCCTATTTTGTTAATGGTATCAAAACAGCCTATATCTTCCTCTTTTAGTCAGAAGGGGAAAAATGTCTAGTGAACCAAGCAATATCTACATTAAAAACAAACAAACCAAAAAATAAGTACTGAAGTTTTCAGCAGGCTCCCCAAGACTGTGTAAGAACAGCAGCATTCCATTTAGGGATGTAAGGCCATCCCTGCCTCCAAGTTCTAACAGCCTATATCTCAGACTAGTGGGTATTGTTGAAATGGATCTTTCACACCCCTCTCCTTTTTCCTTTAGACAAGGGAAAAATATGAGAAACTCCAACTGTTTTTTATTTCTTTTTTAACAGAATCTTCTTCGGTGCTAGAAACCATGGGGATTACAGGAAAGAAAACCAGAAGAACAAACAGGTTTATCAAACTGAGGGAAACACATGCAACAGAACTTCCTTCCCAAAATAATGCAAGATTTCATTATTGTTGGTAATATATTAAATTCCTGGAATGAAGAATACCACAGTTCAGAGCACTGGAATCCTGACACTCAAGCTTCTGTTTGATCAGGATGAGATGAAATATCATCTTGACAGAAGGTGCAGTGAAGAAGCAGTTTATTTTGTGCTATTTAAGTTCATTGGATGTTCCTAGTTAAGCCTGCACCTCTTGCTATTCTCATTGTATTACTATTAGCATGCATTCCAGACCTGAAATCAATGATACTACAAAATGAAATGCAATCGTGTTTGGACCATCTGGCTACCCAAACACAAAAGTTTAAAATTATTATTGCTGTCAACACTGGAATAGTCAGGTTAATCTGTTTCCTTAATAAAATTTTATTTAAAAAAAAATAATTCATTCCAAACAGACTTTACAAGTCCTCACATTCTGCAGGTGGTACCTTGAGTAGCCCCGTGTTTCCATACCTAATATGGTAACAGTCTGCTTTGCACTGAATTTTAGATAATAAAGGTAGGAAAAGTATCCAGAACTTTTTATCTTCTACTTCAAAGGCTCAAAGTACAGGTCAAGTGAAAGCACATGCAACAAATGCACAATATTTTTTGAATGATTGCCTGAGCAAGCATTACCGGTATTTTAAGAGGAAAAGAAGCACACATAGCAACTGATAAGAATATATGGAACCACCTCATGAAACATATTAAAATCAGCATACCAAAAGACTGCCAGCCTACCACAGACTTCTCTACTGTAGTCCATCAAATTACAGGAATAATGAACAAAAAGAACACATTTTCCTATATGTAATGTATTAAAATTTCACTTAAATGCAGCACTTCTGAAAAAGCAAAAAAACTGAGCTACAGAATAATAGGTGGCAGTTTAGACACTCTTAAGGTACTGTGAGGCACTGTGTAGGGATTTCCAAGAAATATTCTAAAGTAAAAAATAAGTCCTCCCTTATTTACTTCACAGACTACAAGTTTTTAAAAAATGTACTGTTTTGGTTCTGACATCTCTGTTCAGCTGTCCATGTTCCAGAAAAATGTTGCAATGCACTGTATGTAAGTTTAATAAATCACAGTCTAAGAAAAGATATAAACTTCCAAGTTCACAGCATTTAGAGTTTTTGCTGCTGAAATCAAAATTGGAAGTGTATGAAAATATATCAAGTAGCTAAACATGAAGATTTAAGATTTATCAAAGTTCCTGGAAAGGATAGAATTTTAAAAAAATAAAAAAAATGCAATTACTTACGATTCTGAAGCATTTGCATAATATGTTCTTTAATCATAGGTAAAACAAGTTTTCCTCCAAGGCCACAGGCCATTCTGTCCAGTGCACTCTCACCAGCAACTGCATTGCTAAATAACAGTTACAGAAATGTCAGTGGTTTGATATCTACAATAAAACAAACAGTCCAACAGGGCACAGGAGTGCCCTTTCCTGCAGTTCTGCTCTTCAAATTTTTGCCATCTGAATACACATGAGCCTCCGTAAGTAAATAAAGCACATCCAAACCTAAAAGTTCACACAGCAGTCATAAAAATAATTATTTACCCTCCACCTAAACATTTATTATCTGTAGCCCATTGATTAAGTCTAGTACCAAAGAAACTTGGGCCTTAGTAGCACTGAAGGTAAAGAATGAATTTCCCCACAGTTACACATACCTAGAAAGCTGAAACCAAATTTGCAATTAATTAAGCAATAATACCAGCGTTTATCTTTTTGTCATGAGAACAGAAATGATCCCAGACTCGCTATGAATCAGGTGAACCAGCAGAATTCAAGCTTTGGGGAACATAAGAGACCTTCCTTGCATGGCTGCAGTACCAGTACTCTAGTAGCATGTTCTCTTGACAATGACTCAGGTGGAAAACATCCAGTCCAGGTGAGGAATTTGTTGAACTGAGAATAGCCAAACATTAGCTGTGTGAAGTGACTTGTTCTGCCCAACAGAATTATTCTCTACAGAAAAGTAAGAGAATGTCCAGGACACAGATAACTACTGTTACAGTCTGGGTATGGCTAGCACTGTAATAACTCAAGGTTAGTCCATCCTAGACATCTACGCTGATGGAAAAGCTGAGTAATGGTTCAGAAAGGGATGAATCTCCCTCTCGTTTCCAGCATCAGTCAGCTGGGTCAGCAATAGAAGTCTTGAATCCCCAAGTCTCATTACAAACCATAAACAGTCTAGAAACTCACATGCTGTGAACAAAAGTGTTTGCACAAAGATATTGGTAATATTGTATTTGTTCTTCAGATTAGCCATGTTCAAATAAACAGCATCATCAGCACAGACAACAGAGCATGGGAACACAGGTTTAGACTGGAGAAATTCACTAAGGTTAATAGCAGCTTTCATCTGAAGTCACATCCTTTGAGTTGTTTCCTCCCACCTTGAATTCACACATTCAGTTTGAGGAAACAGACAGTCTATGTTAAAAAAATGACCACGCAACTCCCTCCAATGTTTGCAAGGCTTTTGCCAGGAAAAGAGGTACTTGGATTAACCTTTTCCTCCTTTAGAATTTCACTGTCTATGAAGTCAGAGCAACAAAAAACTGGAAATGCTAAAATACTTTGCTGCTTTTGTGTAGGCTGACTCACATCCCCCTTAGTCAGATGGGAACACACCCTAACTAGGCTACAGCCGGAAGATCATTAGCAGGTTTCTCGGACTGCACTGAAATTCCAGTCTTCTTATGAAGCTACAAAGACTCATGCACCCAGAGAGGTTAGCACACAGCATCAGCTGATCCACAACTCTCCACAAAGGTCAACTTCAGTGGTAAGAAACACATAGTAAAGTGAGTGAACCTGCTAAAAGAAACAAACTAACATCACACACACAATCACTAGAGACAACCTGATGTCCAGTATTTTGAGGGCCAAAGGAGCTTTGTTTCTCCTTTAGACTAAGGTTGCAAGCACAACTTGTTTTCTGATCTTTGCTCACTCTGCTTGCAACTTTCAGCAAAAAAAGGAAAATTTTCACTCTAAAATCTACAGGCAGCTAACTTGTGTTCAGGAGAACAAAGTTGCTCTGCTGCCAATAAAGAGAAATTGGCATGCCTGGAGTGGATGATTCAGAGTGCTTACTAAGCTGCCTAAAGCAGACCATGTGAATAAACTCCACACTCTGAAAGGCTTCATGAGGGTTTGAACTTTAATATTTTATTTCCCCGTGAAATTTAGTTGACTAAAGAAAAGATTCAAGTACTTGACACACCTGAATGCAGTGCTGTCTGACTGTTCTACCTGCATGGCAAAATTTCAAAGCTGAGGAAACGGAACAGGATAAAAGCATCTGGTCTACCATGTGAGACAGGGAAGAAAGGACAGCTTACTTTCTATTCCATAATCAAGGGGAACAAAAAAAAAAGTATTCCAGGTCAAGCAGAGATTAAACAGATTCCTCCATAAATTCCTATACATCCGTTTTGCAAGTGTCTCTATATGCCTGATATCTACTAGAGGTCACTATACAGTTCAGTGATAATCAACATCTCTTTTGTTGCCTGTCTTCCTATGAAGATCTCAAAGTCTTCTGTGACAAATTGTTTTGAAACACTAATTACATTTGCCACATGTTGGATGTGGCAAAAATGTGTCCAGACTAGTAAATAAACATCTGTATCTTCACAGATAAAAGTGTGGAGATAGTAATCTCCTACACATATTTTTTGCCTCCTTCTACTTCATGCTAATTGTATTTGGACAAAAGCACATGTAACAAGATACTGTAGAGAAACCATGGTGTTCTTTTGGAAAATTGGAGCAAGCTACAAAGCATGCAGGGATAAGCAAATCAAAAAGACTGGACATCTTTATTAGATCTTTCTCGCCCAAGACAAACAATACAAGCTACTGCTGCCATAGCAAGGGATTTAAAATAGCAGCAAAAACATAATTTTTTGAGCTAGATGAAACACAGCAAGGAATTCCACTATGCATTCTGATGTCCTTTCAAAGGTTGGCAGGTTTCTTCTTTAACACCACCTTTTCAAGGGCACAGATACAGAAAAATATGAAGAGATTGGTTGTAGAGGATTAAACAAGTCAGTATCCTTCAGCTTTGGTTCCAGCTAACTCCGGGATAAGCCCTCAATTTAAAGGTTTAGGAAGCACTGACTTCTGAACTGAGTAACATAAACAACATAAGAAACAAAAGTTTGAAAAGTTAAAACAGTGCAAAATAGCAGACAAGAGAACATGCAACTTGTAGAACTGAATTACAGCAATGTACAAACACTGAAATAATTTACTTACTTGCTGAACAGTACCTGTGTAACCTACATGTAAACTGAGAACAGTCATATATACCACTCATGACCAAGGGAACAAAATCAGGAGAGTTATTTGAATAAAGAAAAAGTAATGCACTGCAGTCACTCGCACCTGCATTTAAAATCTGCCTATAGCCACACAGGGTTGAGAATATATTGAAACAAATAGTTTCATAATTACCTGTCAAAGTCGTCATCTTCAAGCTCATCTGCATTTGCCCAATCTTCATCTTCTTCCAAGTCAACCATCATTGCTAACATTTGAGGAACTGAAAAAAAAAAGTTTTAAACCCAGGTTGCTTTCTTGAAATAGATTCTAAAATAAGAAGCATAAATTTTAAGTTCTTCTCTTTCAAAAAAATGATTGAAGAAACGTAACTCTTCTTCCAGCAGCAGAAAGCCAAGTCTATCACACTGCATCAGCCAGTAATTCAGAATAGATTTTTCAGAAAAATTATTTAAATTGAGAGCAAACGACAGTTGAGTGTATCTCACCAAGAATGACAGTACAATGCAAGATTTTTTTTAAATTATGAAGACTATAAAAAGCAAGTTCCTTAATAAAGTCTAAGTTCCTTGAAAGAGTTAAAAATAGTACTATATGCTTTAAGAACTCAGATATGCTTCATTCATTTTGCTGAAACTCTGATAACTTTGGAAATTCACTGATGAAAGAGACTACATTCGTTATGGAAGAATAACACTCAACCCTTGGTTTTAATAACATTTATAAATTGTTAACTATATGTACAGTGGTCAATTAGCATAAAATTTTACTTTTACAATAATGTAATGGTTTAGAACTTGAGATTTTTTTCCCCACAATGTAAATTTTTGTTTTGTATTATGAAAATATCTTGCACATAATAGTCTACCAAGTTTTCTACTTCTGCCTCTGTAGATTGATTCTGTCTGCTCTTCTCAGTATAAATCTTTACAGAAGCTATTACACAATCTTTATCATAACATTCCACTACTATGCAATAGGCAACACATATTCTTCTGAGTTGTTCTCATGGGAGGAAGGAGTGCAGTCATTTTTCTATTATAAGCCTGCCTGTTCTGGTGTACTTCGGAAGCCCAAAGGTTGAAAAATACCTTGCACTTTCAGAGCAAAGTAAGGTGCTCTTAAGTATTCTGTACTTCATACTACACTAACCACTCAGAGCAGCCATTTGAATTAATGCAACAAAGCTTCACTTTGCCCTGGAAACAGAAGTTTTCAGTCAAATGCTCAACTTTTGAGCTTGAAGAATCTTTTTAGGACAGTCTAGCACGTATCTTGAAGATGGGCATCATAGTTAACTGTCCTTTACATCAACCTGCCTCAAAAATTAGTAGGCAGACAGTAGACCATGCTGTTGCTGAGATTTACTGCAAATGATTAGGTATCCTGCAACTTGTAAATCTCATAGAATCATAGAATGGTTAGGGTTGGAAGGGACCTCAAAGATCATGGAGTTCCAACCCCCCTGCCATGGGCAGGGACACCTCCCACTAGAGCAGGTTGCTCAAGGCCACATCCAGCCTGGCCTTGAACACCTCCAGGGATGGGGCATTCACAACTTCCCTGGGCAACCTGTTCCAGTGTCTCACCATCCTCATAGTAAAAAATTTCTTCCTAATATCTTATCCGAATCTTTTTTCTTCCAATTTAAAACCGTTTCCCCATGTCCTATCATTACACTTCCTGGCAAAGAGTCCTTCTCCAGCTCATCATATACTTACACTACTGTAATCTATGACAGAGGCACAACCCTCAGCAAACTCACCTCACCATACATGTGGACAGATGAGAAACTTACAGTCAACCGATGACAGAAGAAAATATTGCTCACTGACAGCATTGTCAGGCAAGTATCAAGAAAAGATCAAATTACGGATTTATTTGCTTGATAATGCTACGTGTCTTCAGCCAGAGATGACACTATAGCTGCAAAAACCTTCAGAGAGCTTTTATATATATCTATATCTATATATCTCAAGATAACCTAAAGGACACTATGAACTTTCTAGAATGATGCCCACGTTCCAGAATTCTATATACTCACTAGTCACTGAAAATTTCCTCAAAAAAAATCCCAGTATTATAGCCCAGAAGCTTTTCAGACACACACTCATAAGTACACAGGTGAAAATGATGTATAAATGATGTATTGTCGCATCTCTGAAATATGCAAGTCAACCATCATCTGCCACAAATGCTACAGGGTTCCAAAAACTGATGTCAGTGTTCATTGCTACAAACAAGCAAGGCTGAGAACAAACTCATCCAAAGCTGTCTGGCCAGCATTATATCCCAAACTTGCAAAAGCTTGTACACATGTTGTTTCTTCTTGATGTTTAATATGAAGGTAGTTAACAGTAAGTTTAATTTCACAAAGGATATTTTTGTAAATACAGAGTTGTGCATTAGTTTCAACATTGTCCCGACAAGCCCTCAAAATTTAACTATTGCCAATATATAGACTGTTTACAAACAAGTTAAGAATGAGCCCACTAAGCCTGCTCCTTTTCAGAGCATGCCATGATTCCATTTTCTGGAGACTGAACGAAAACTACAGCTAAAAACAGGCTGTAGCTCTAGTATCTAGGGAAAGAGCAATAAAACACTCTGCTGTCTTGAATACTGAGCTCCAGGAGGCAAGTCTGAACCCAAATGGAATTCCTGAGCAGAAGAGTGGTACACAGGACACAGCCTTACTCCTAAATTAGCATCGTGTTCAGTAAAACCAGCATAACATAACAGTTTGCCTAAGACCCAGTCCTAGTTGTGAGGATCAAGTTCTGCAGCAACTTTTTAGCTAAATGAAAACAGAAAGCCCTTTAAACCAAGGCACAAAACCAAGACAAAATCAATCCTTTTTGGCTTCCTCTAAACATAACTAGCTCTGCGAAATAAACGTCCTTCACCTTAGTGATTCATTAAGAGCAATTTTACAGTGGGTTGCAAACCAAAGGCACTTCATTTACACATGGTGCATTATCTTAGTACAAATATTTCATTCCTAAACAGCAACTAGCAACCCAATATAAAAGTAATACAGTCTAAAGAGATATGAGGTACTTCTCTATTATGCTGCCACACCAGCTAAGAAGCTTGTAATGATTTGGGGACAGCCAGTGTCAAGCATCAATATTCCCAACAAGTTATCCCAACAGCGCTCTAACCATTTTCAGATTTCAAAATATATTCTGAAAGAATCTGTTCTTTAAAAAAAGCTGTCTTACATGTAAACAAAACTTCTAGACAATAGTTTAGACACTTAGGCCACGCAGATCCAGTTTACAACATTTTCCAGAAGTTTTATGATTATTTTAGTGGTATGTATATGCACAAATTTCCCCAGCCTAAGCACAAGAGTAAAAGAGTTGCCTCTTTAACAGATTGTCTTTATGCAAGTTTCAGAAACCAAGCAAGAATTTAGACTGATACAAGTGTGACAGGGAGGGAAAAGAATTCTTCCAAAATGCAGCCTACACTGCTGTGTCAGTGCCCTGATCTACTCACAAAAAGGATTTAAAAGGCAGAGAAATATCACTGTGTACAGCATTGCTGCTGGGGCTGTCCAGAAGACAGCTATTTTTAGTATCTCAAATAATAACACATGATTTAAAAGTGCCTTTCCAAAGAATTTACAATCTGCATTAGACTTTCTCTATGCATTTACATAAGCATTTGATTTTTAATTTACATCTTTAATTCAACACTGAAGCTCAACATGCATGCTGAACTCCTTCAGTTGCCAGCACCACAGAGTATCTGGCCTACATATCAAACTTCAAAAGAACTTGAGAACTAAATACATCAATTTTTTTTACAGTGCAAATTTCCAAAGCCAGCAGAATAGCATGAAAGTAGTATTTTCCTTTGAAACACCTAATGAAGAATCTACTGTATTTTTAGTCAAATTGTTGGTGGTTGCATAAGGACAGATTTATTTATGAAGAGTCACAATAAGAAGTCCTTCTCCATAAAAAACCCAATTTGGTATCACCTAAGTCACCAGCAAACTCTGAGTTACAGGTGCTTAGTTTTGCCACTAAGCAACTGCAAAGTCAGTTTAACACTAAAGGAAGGCAAATTGTTTCAACTAAGAAAACGAGTAAAATACTTACTGGCTTGTGCAACAATGTTTGTATGCCTCCTCAGCATAGCAGCAGCAGTTTCTGACAAGGTCACAATTACTTCCAGTGCCAACTGACGCTGCATGTTACTGAGACTGGCATCTGCACACAACTACAATCCAGAAGATTAGAGCAAGTGGTTAGAACAGATGCTGTGGGGAGGAAAGACTGATTTTTAAAAAAAATATTAAAAAATTCCTAGCTTTACCTTCAGACTTAGTTGCAACGTAGGTTCTAAATGTGGTCGTAAATACTTGGGAACAGAATCTGCAATTTCTACAAGGGATTTCAGGACAGAATCATCGTTTTGGTAGCAGGAGTCATTTACAGCCTATCAAGAGATAAGATGAAAATAAGATTAAATAAACCCAAATAATGCTATGAATAGAACCACTGTTACAGAAGAAATTTGATTAACTGTATTCTTGTCTCTCTGAATAGTCTCGTTTAGCATTAGTGTGTTGTGGTTAGCCATTAAGACCCAGAGTAAGCTTCCTGATAAAACTAATGCTGCTAACAAAGAACTAGCTGAATCCAGTAGATACAAGCAGAATGAAGAAGATAAGGACCAAGGAGACAATTTTAAGAGAATGAAGTCATTTCAGAAGGCCAGCCTAACACTGCAAATCAGTAAAACCACCAGAATTGGACTTGTGGGTGATATGGGTATAGTTGAGAGGCGTGAATTGGGGTAGGTCCTTCTCCAGAGGGCACCCAGCTCAAGCTGTAACCTGAGAACTAATAAAAGACTAATTGGAAGCCTTCACTTCATATTTTCAGCAGGATCCTAGGGTCAGACCCTACTATGGTGGCCAGCGTGCTTAAATCCATAATAACCACAAAGAAATAATATCCGAGGTCCAAAACTACAAGTTTTCTACAAGTTAGTTGTGGCTCACGACATTACATGCCATCAATTCTGACCATTATTAGTTTAAAACTAACACAGTAGACAGACACTCGGAAAAATTAAGGTCACACATCAGAGGCACCAAAATGCAAAAACTCACACTATGTTTTGACAAGCACAACTTCAAAATGCATTTTAAATAAAGAAAAAATCCTCAGAGTAACTCTGCCCAAAAGAAGAAAAATGAGCCTAACTCCTTTTTGCCCCCCGTTACACGAGAACAGCTTCGCATAGCTTGCATGTACAAACATCAGGAATCTCAAGATTAAATAATTTATTTTTTTCCAGACAACTCTGGAGAGCCACCAAATTAAAGCAGGCCTTTCAGCTTTCAGTCACAGGACACAGGAAAAAGAAATCAAGTGTTTTGCGAGTACCTCTCCTAACCCATAGCTACATTCTGAAAACTTACTTTTAACTGACCAGCTCGATAGATACCCTAGTACCAAAATGGCACAGGTATTCAATTCTGTTAAAACTCTTCCAGAAATAGGACACAAAAACCCAAACTTCCAAAGAAAAAGAGAGTCTTTAGATATGCTTTTGGGGTTTTGAAAGGAATTTTCATTAGCGAAGTAATTGATGTCTTCCTACTGTAGAAACATTTTTAAAAAGTGAATAGTTAAATGTTTTTTAATACTTAAATCTAGAACCAACACTTCTAATAATGCCACTCAAACAGCCCACACTTTCAACATAAAAGCAGCATCTTAGTATCATAAATGTTCTGGGAGAAAAAAAATAATCATCTCTATCTTGGATAAGGCTTTTTAGACTAATAGTTTCCCCTCGTCCTCTAATTCCAGGAAAGGATAATGAAATATGTAGTGGAAGTTTCTGTAAAACTCTGTATTTTATACCCATTGCAGCTTTGACAGTTTTTTAAAGCAAGACTTGGTTTCTGAAGAAAGTTCAAAATGCACAGAGAGCCCTAAAAGGCAGAGGCTCTTTTCTGTAGAATAACCACAGAAGTCAGCTTATCTTGCAGCTTTTATCTCCACAGCAAGATAAATCTCTTGAATACAAGTTTCAACTATTAGTTCCACTTCCAGCATAACCACTACAGAAATTGTAGTGAGAGGACTGAATTGCTAAGTTAGAATTTTATTTTTAGCTTTTTTACCACACCAATATTTCAACAAAATGAACTTCAGCAGCAACAAAAAAAACCCCATCCAACTGTCTCCAAAGGTCACTCACCACTATTCTAACACATCCCATTTCCTATTTATAAACTCAGATCTTCATATCCATCTTGTGTTACCACAGCCAGAAAATCTAGTCCTTCTTGCAATAAGTATTTTAAAAAGACAGATTTCATAGCATAGTTCTGTGCTCTGTATTTGCAAAATAAAGCTTGAAAATGCAAGCCAAGTGCATATGTTTTTAGAGCTTAAAATAGTAGCACTGAAACTTATATCACACAAAGTGGGCTACTAGTCTGAAGTCTAAAAACAGCATACTATTTAATTGCCAAACATCAATATGAACAGCGTGCCCACCCTGAATTCTACCTCCCTCCCACTCATACAGTACACAGTAGCCAAGGGCCTCTCAGCCAGTTCCAATTTTTGAACAATGCGACTGTCATTGCCAAAGTCACAGACAGGGACTAACCACCAAATAGTGACCTCAATATCAAAATACTTAATCTTGTACACACCAGAGCCTATTTTCAAGTTCAGTTGATTTTAATAAATTCCTCTCAGTTTCCATTTAAGATCAAGCAGAATTCCATCGGTTGCAGAAGCCAGTAGGCTTGGCACAATTATTCTTCAGCTTGCCACAAAGCACGCAGACAAGGTTTACAGCTTACACTGTCAACAGGGATCTGCTGTACTGCCTGTAGCAATAAAACAGTCTTTAACCTAAATTTAGCCTAATTTAAAATTGCCAGAAGTTCGCTACCACTGTTATCACAGCTATTTAGTTATTTTCACTTTTTTCTTTAATATAGAAAGGGAACTGTACTGTGAAATTGTCGCCCTTCAGAGCTCAAAACCTTTCTGTCTGGTTTCCCCCTAAACCACCTTATACTAGAAATCCAAGCTTTCACTCAAATTCATCCATCGTAAAAGAGATCTAATCCAGCCTCAGAAGTTATGTGAAGCTTAAAAAGGCATTTTGTTTGCAAATTCCTAATTTATCAAACAGTAAAGACCGTTTGTCCATATTATTGTTGTTACTCTGAGAATCTTTGTTCAGAATAAGTCTATGCTTTCCTCTGAACGGAATAGATACAGGTTATCACGGGTCAATGAATTTCCCAATTATTGATTACCTGAAATCTCAGGGTAGTCCATATTTAAAATATCTTACAAAGAATTTTAACTCACTCATCTAGGTAACACTATAAATTAATCATCATTGAACTATTTTCCTTAAAACCTTATCAATTAGCTTGTGTTTACAAAATTCCTTATTAGTTTCCACTGCATCTTGCCAGTGTGAAGCTAACTAAGATATAGTTAATCCAGGTGTTAGTAAAAGTTCACGTTACACAAGTTCGCAAACCAATAATTTACGTTTGGAGAGATTCAATACAGACAGTAATGGCACATTAAGCTTTACTTGTGTGCTTTCTTACCTGCAAGATTCCAGGTAGCAAGTCTGCAAAATGTTTAAGAAGGGGAAGATTGTGCTCATTAGCAAGCACAAAAGCAGCTGCAGCTCTAGCAGACAGAGTCTTGATCTAGAAGATGGGCAGGATTGGAGAAAGAGAAATGTGAAGAACTGGTGATGAAACATGCCTTTATTTTCTTTTAACATTTTGTATTACAGACTACATTTTGTATTATCATTTCCCTTTTCCATTATACCAATTAATTTTTAACATGGGCTTTTATATCTTACTTCAAATTAAGGTAAAGCAATGTTGAAGATATTCAACATCTGTGTCCTTGATATAAAAAAAGTTTATCATATTAAGAGGTGGCAAGTATTCCCTAGTTTTGTTTTTGTTTGGGGTTTTTTTGTTTGTTTTGAGGGGTTTTTTAGCAAAGGAAAAAAACTATTGTTTTCAACCTCCACCCCAGTTTCAAATGTGTTTCAAAAGTGTCAAAGTCCCATTTTTCAAAAAGTGTGATTTAAGTATTTAAAACGCACTTCTTTAAAGGCATGACTTGTGGTACTTTAGAAAATGTTACTCAGTTGACTTTCAAAGGTCAAAAAAAGTAATCCATGGGGGAGCAGCAAACTGAACCCATATTTCACAGCAGGGTTTCCTATTCTTCCCAGCATTTTCCACAACAAGAGAAACATTTCCAAAGTACAATCCTCTGCACAAATCAATAAATCTGAAGCCTTCCAGAAGAGCAAGGCTTGCTAACGTGCCCTTACAGCAAAGCATGCACAAATGGTTCAAGGAGCTGTCATATATTCAGAGTTTTGAGACATACTGTGTACAGATACTATGTATCTATACTATTAAATGCAAGGGCCAGAAAAAGAGCTTAACAAGGAATTTCCAACCCCTCGTACTGCTGGGCTAAAGCCCTTGGCTCTGCTTTGGGCCACTACAACTAGGTTTCTCCAAGCATAACTACTAGGGAAGAGCCCGGGCCGAGGGAGTGCTGGTACAAGCCAGCCAGTCAACTTTAGGACCATAAAAAGGTTTGACCTTGTTGTTTTGCAGTAGCCATAGTCAAAACTCCAGGTGTTCATCAGTTTCAGGAAATGTAATTCTCTGGTTGGAATCTATGGTTTAACATTTATATTTGAGATTACTATCCTAAATTTCTATGCTCAGGACATATTATTAAAAAGAACAAACAACTAAAACACAACGAAAACATAAAGGTCTTACTGATGGATGCTCTTGATCTTGCATACACTGAACCAGCATTCTCTTAATGACCTCCAAATAGTGTTGCTGCTGATTCCCAAAAATCCCAGGAAAATTCCTAAGGATAAGAAAAGACCAAAACATTAATAAAAATTCACACAGTTTAACCTTGACTATTATTTTAAATTTATCCATTGCTTAAGCTACAGATTGTAACTGTACATGTAAGAGTTAAGAAAAACCACAATACAACAGAATAAATTAAATATATACAATTGCTTGTTAATTAAGATGTGACAGCTTTTCTTACATTTTTACAGACACGATTTGACTAACCTGCAAAAATCTAGCAAAGTGTGAAGGCTTACCAGAAAATATGTAAAGCAGCCTCCCGCAGTCCCACATTCTGAGAGCTGACAGAGTCAAATAAGAATTTCAGAACTTCCGGCCACTGGTTGTTGCCATCTTCATCTAGATTAAACACCAAAAAGTTTTAGGTTAAGCAAACTTAAAGGTGGTTAGATCTCAGTTGTGCAGGCCAACCAATCATCGCTACTAAGATTAATTAAAAAAAAAAAAAAAAAGGATCTGAAGCTGTGCCTGAGTTGCAGTGTAAAATATGGCTGAAATCTTCAATCTAAAGGCACTCAGGAACAGAAGATGATCTCTATTTACTGTTTATTATATAACAGCACTCCAAACAGAAACTGATGTTCAGCATAACGTTCATGAGAATCTAAACAAAATTGGATATCTAAACCTTAATACAATCTCAACTAAACTCAATCTAAAAAAGTAGAGTTGGGGAATCTTATTTTTATCTGAGCAACGATAACATAAAAAATATTAGGGTTTATTTTAAACCATGAAATCAGTTTGCACATGATGTACTAACATCTACACAAGACTAGAGGACAAAAGATAAAAATACAACTACTATCAACACAAACATTTTACCACAATTATCAGCTTATATAAAGTACCTATTAAGTTCCTCGCCAGTTCAGCAACGATGTCACAGATTTTTTTCCTCATACTGGACTGCGTTTCCAACTGAATAATCAACAGCAACCCACTTTTGATAGAGGCCTGATCATCAGGTGAAAGAGCTGGATAAACTTCTTCAAACGCAGAAGACAAAAGTCGTCGTAGAAGGACAGCTGCCATTTGTCTAGCCTATTGAATAAGAAAGTATGTATGTTAAATGTTGTGATACAATAATAATGCTCTTAGGAGGAAAGATTACTGACATCATGCTTCCAGATGATCAGTTTTCACTGCGTAGACTTGTTTGGTGAATGGAACGATTATGATTATGACAGTAAGTAAAAACATAGTAAAGAAACATCAGCTTACAACCATGTTTCTGACAATTACAGTTCTTCAAAGAAATAACCATGAAATCCACCGAGGTAATTAGGGTTTTCCTAGAGCTGAACTTTCGACATATTTTGTGGCTAAGCTAAGGACTTAGCTGCATTACTGAAAGATTTTTAAAGCATGTTGTCTTTCTATTTTCAATGGGCTGCTGAGATAATTATGATCTAGATGAACTTTTTTTGATTACCAAGTGACTTAATGGGACAACTTTGTCAGACAACCTGTAAACCCTCCTTCACTTTCTCAGACAACCAAATTTCACACTAAAGATTCAGGAACCTAGAATTAGATTTTGGCAAATAAAGCTCTTACTCTTAACAAAAAAACCCAAAACCATCTAAAGCTTTCAGCCTGTTGCAAACCTATGATGAAACATTTTTCTTTAAACTTGAATTTGACCATAGGAACCTCAATACCACATATTACAATCTTCTATGCCTCCTGCTTGCGTACAGCAATTCTACAACAGTGTCGTTTACATATCTGTATTTATTTACAACTATACAAGAACTAGAAGCAAAACACATGGCTGAATAATTCAAAATGAATAGAGCAAAACATGCAGTAAAGACAAAAAGACACAACAAGCACTCTGAGTAACTTCATAAATAGTATGTTGACTAACCACTGTTTCTAGAAGGGCAAACAGTAATTAAAAAACACCTCCAAAATTTATCACTTTTAACACGTGTAACAAAACCTTACACATGTTAAATCCTCACAAAAAAACAATCCAAGGCAATGTGCACTCTTTTTATTCCCCAAGATATTTTTCATTAATGTGTATGTTAATGAAAAACAATTTCATTTAAAACAGCCTTTGGAATCAAAAAATGCAACAAGCAGCAGAACTAATGAGGTCTGATTTCCAAAAGATCTCTCAGCCTATAGGTGAGAAACACAAACTGCTAAGAAGTCTCAACAAGTAGCATACCCTGTAAAAAACAAGTATTTCTAGGACATCACCCAAGATACTATTCTCGTTGCATCCTGCAGCCTCCAGACTCACCTTGCCTTTTTCCAATCTACCCAGCTCTCTTCTATACAGCTAAAGAGTAGTGCACACAAAGTGTCTCTTTACTAGCAGAAGGTTAGGATTGGACCTAGAATTGGACCTTACTCTAGATCACCCCTTTTCTCCTCTTACTCAACAGCTCCAGTATGGATCAAAGCCACCACATACGTAGGATGAGAACTTCCCAAGTAGATCGAAGACAGCAGATGAGCAAAGAGAGTCACACTGCCCACCTATGCTGTAACTCCCACCATAAGCCAAGGTTCTCTAGCAATAGGTCATCACATGGGGAACATGAGTTAGGAAGGAGGAAGATTCATTCTCCACTGCCTCTGGGAATCCCACTAACAATGTGTCCAAAAACTTTAATGGTACCACAATTTAATGGTCTCTTCACTTCTTCCATCCCTAGAAGCACCAATATTGTGACAGATTAAATTTCTCCTCATTAGCATGGTGAGCTTACATAGGAGAAGCCTTGACTGGAAAGTAGATTTACTGGGACTAAACAGGCACAAATTCCGATTCAATGTCATACCTTACTCAAGGCATAGTGTTTCTGTGCATATTCTCTGACATTTGACTCACATTATATTCATTCTTTTTCTGAAGTAATAATAGGTGGCCAGATAGGGAATAGAGCTTGTTTTCATAAAGAATGCAGTCTCAAATACAAGAATTTTCACCTCTGAAGAACTTAAACACAGACTGATTGCAAAGTGAAAACACAAGTAACGAGGTATAAAAAAGAGAGACAAGATCAACACTCCATGAATTAGCTTCTCTTTACTGTTATTAGCTTAGAAAAAAATTCCCTGAAGCAAATTCAAATGTTTGAAGGAGTGACAAAGCAGCAATTGACTTCTAATAATAAATGGCATATTTTCCTCAGCAGATACCCACCTATATATGAAAATTGCCATTGTCAATTTAATAATGCCAAACATGGCTGGATTAATGGCAGCTTCAGGGGTGTTTCTTCTGCTTTAAGGAAGGATGTATTTTTCACATACACCAAAGGCTCTTTTACATTTAAGTATTACAAGGTATGTACACAAACAAGCATTTTAAAATCCTGCAACTTAGCAGCTATAGCTTTTAATCAGAACAGGAACAATATCAAGTGTACATTCCCAAAGAACTTCCATTTACCAACGAAGCATAAAAAAGCAGAATTCTCTCCTAGCACAGGATTCCTCTGCATGTCTAAATTACTGAGGTGCTCACATACAATTGGAATGCCAAAGGTATTAACAGAAAAAGTAGTCATGATACATGAATTTCAACATACCACTTCTTATTTACAGTGCTTTAAAAATGTTCTAGGATTTTACTGATGATGGAACCATGGCACAAGACAAAAACCAAATTGCTGTGCAGGCCAGCAGAAGAATTCTGAGCAGCAATCTGGGATACAACATTCTCCAATGGCATTCAAAATGCCCAGGTAATCCTACATATTTTCTAAGAAAAAATAACCATCTTGTGTGGCACAGTCACAGTGATTTTTGTTTTACTGTTCCTTCTAAGTCCTCAAGGAGGAAAACATGCATGGATGGAAACAATCAATATTTAGGACACAGTCCAAAAGATGGACTTGCACAACCTCATTTGGGGATCCAGCCCCATGTGGAATTCAATGTGCCTAAGCGCTACATACAACTCAAAGGCAAAACCTGTGGACCATCAGAAGTCCATGGGCTGCCTTCCTTCCCCTCCAAATGCTGAAGAGGAAGCTGCCCACAGCAGCAGTTTTCAGACTAAGAAATGCAACCCCTTCACATGGCAACATGGAAAGGGGGAAGGGAAAGGTCAGAGCCCTGCAAGAAGTCTGTGAGTACAGCAGAAACAGTTTTAGACAGCATTTGTTCTTGTATTTCACAGGGCTTGAAATTAGTCAACTGTAAATTCAGACCCAATTGAAAACTGCCAATCAAGAGTTAATCAGGAAGAAAAACAATGCAGGAGAAAATGCAGAACTTATGTTCCTCTCTGAGATTTAGGTGGTAAATCAAAACTGCAAAGAAACAGCCTCTAACACCTCAGAATAAAAATCACCAAATAATCTGTGAATCTATGCCACCTTTCTGTCCAATCCTTTAAAATGCAGTTGCACAGGAAGGAGAGTCCTAACTTCTTAACAGTGAGACTACACATTCAGGAAGTTGAGACCTGGGTTCAAGCCCCTCCTCAGCCTGAGGTGTACACACTCACTTATCATCTGGCACAGAAGTGTTCTAACTGCTAAGTCAGACACTTCACTTCTGTGAACAGTGTTACCCTGCTATCAGGAAAGTATGAAATGGGAACAGAGGGAAAAGGTGATTATTTCTACAGCTTAGGCATTTGGTTAGGAAAAAACCTGCTATACAGTTAGTTTTTAAAAGAGTTATTTCTGATCTAACTTAATGGTTTTTTTCCATGTCAAATGCAAGGGATACTGGGAACAGGATCTGAATCCCTGTTTCTCCATTTAAATGCAAAAAGTAATAGGCTGCAGAATGAAGATTCCCTCAACAGCTGGTCAAGTAGTCCTACAAATCTTGTATTTTCTACCACACGGAAGCCCAACTCCTGCAAACAGGATGGAGTATTTTCTTCAGCCTAGTTTTCTTGGGAGGGAATAAGGCTTCAGGATGAAGAGGGATCTAAACCTAGCTTTCCCATAGCCTGGGCAAGGGATCTTTAAAGTTCTAAGGCTTCTTCCAGTAGCCTGTATTCAGTGCTGGTACATTCAGTGTGCTCAGAGGACACAAACCAGGCCCAAAGCCCTATCCACTGGTGAAATATGCACTATTCTGCTCAACATTTGGATCTACATAAAACACGTGCAGATACAAAACACCTAGCTCTTGATGCCAATGCCGTACTGAACACACAGAATGCTTCCCTACCTGTTTATATGCAATGCTTAGATTAAGCATGGGAATGACTTCCCTTAGGCTCTAATTAGGTTACTACATATTTGGATTTACAGGGAAGAGACGTTCACAGCTTTAATTAATCAGAATTGTGTAAGCCCAGCACCTAATGCCTACTTAAGTTATGAGCTAAATTTTAAAGCTTTTCTTGATTTATCCATTGGTGGAGTTAAGTGACAAGTCATTCTACAAATGTTATCTTCTAACGTCTTCGGTAACTTCTACAGGTGAAAAGTTTCTTTGCACTTCAGTTAGTTGAAAGCCAAGTCATCGATGCTATTCTGAACAAGTTTCAGGCTGGGCTATTTCCTTAGTTGATATAAATGGAATAAAATCAGTAAATCCACAAACCAAGTATTTATTTACACAAGCATGACTGTAGTTGTCAACTCAGACTCATCAAATGTATTCAAAACAGAAGCATGTGCAATGCAGTTACGATTTCTAGGGCATAGTATTATCTGATTACTACATACGACATTATTCTGGTAAAAAAGGCGCAGTGATAGATCTCATTTTTCATGGACATTTAAATACAGGAGAGATTGCTCTACAGCTGTCTATCATTTGAAACATCTAAGAGGGGCAGGAGGGAAAACTACAGCTCTTATGCAACCAGTTGGTGGTATAATACTGAAGGATTCTGTCAGAAGAAACTGCTTTGTAGGTAGATAAGCATCAGTTTTAGTAAGCTGATACTTAGCGTTTAAAAGCACAAATGGCATCTACCTCCAAATTGAATACAATCTACCAGAAGAGATCTTTATCCAGAAAGAAAAAGCACACATACTCTCCTTGTAATATTGCTTGGAAATTCTACATGCTACATCCTTCCATTCAGTAAAACTTTAGATTTGAAAAAAAAAAGTCGAACGTTTTTACTTTTAAGTAACTCTGAAGTTTGTAATATCTTGAAAGCTTAGTAGATCTTCACTCTGCATACCCAAGTGAATAGTAGTTTTACCAGTACGTACTATATCTGATTGCTACAGTGTGGGAGCCTTTACAAAATTAAGGAATAACTAAAAGGCACACTTACTGTATGCTGAAAGAAAAATTTTACATGGTGCTTAGACTGCTCTGCATTCGCTCTATAACACTACTACATGACTTAATGAGCATATCCTACCTAAATAGGACAAAATATAAAAGCCATCTGAACAAAACACGCAAAACAACTCCTACCTTATCTCCCCCCAATTCCAATTTGAGAAGCACAAGAAGTTTCAGATGACACTGAAGTTTAACATATTGAGGCACAGGACCCCAAAATGGAAAGCATTTCTCAACTGTAACTTGAAGGAACATCACAGTAACACTCATATATTAGTTACACATTTTAAGGAAAGAACCCATTCATTAAGTAAAACACACAACCAGAAAACAATGGAGATCTAAGCCGTCACTTACGAAAGACTACTTTTGAAATTAAATATCCTGCATCATGAAGTCTCAGCTAGTGAAGCTGACATACAACAAACTAGATGAGTTGTCCCTCTATAAATGTGCAGTAAATTAAGATGATTCAGTCAATACTCAACTTTTTCATTTATTCCAAAATGACCAGCACTGATTTCTTCCCCTCTTCTACAAGTTCCCTTAAAATCTGCAGAATTCAAAGATTATTGAGGCTTACCTCCTCAGCAGCAGCAGTATTCCTGATTGCTTGTAGGAGGAACGTGATCTTAGATTGACCTGGAATATTCTCATATGTTTCCTGCATAAAAAGGGATGCAGCTTATTATAAACAATTACCAGAATATGTGTTAAGCATTAATACAAATTTACTTTCTTTTTAAAACAATTTCATTAGCCATTCAGTTAACAGAAAATAACACAGCAAAAAAATTAAACCTATCAAAATAAAAATTTCTGACCTACTTTAAAATAATGAGTGAAGTCTTAGGTACCTACTAATACCTGCCATATTGGAATCATCTACATATGCAGTATTGGCCACTCACCAGATGAATTAAGAAATAAAACATAAACATAACAGCTATCCTACTGTAAATACAACATATACGGAACATATATCTTCCTGGTAATTGATCATAGCTTCTATCACATCAAAGATTATGAACTTCAGAAGCTTGAGACTGAACTGTGACCAACAGGTTAATAACCACTGACAAATGTATAGTCCAAAAATTTGTCCAGTTCTTTTTTTGAACCTTTTTACAGCTTTTCCAGTGTCATGTGGCAGTCACACATCTCAACTACATGTTTTGAATCAGAAATTTTCATTTTTAAACTCCTGTCTGAATTTCAAAAAGAGACGGTACGTAGTCTCCCCCTTAAGGAAACCCTCTTAATAAAATGGAAAGTTTACTGAGAAGTTCAGTCACATTGTCTTACACACTTCTAGCATGCAGTTCATTCACTATGGCTTTGTAAACTAAATTTGTACATAGAAACTAGAGCTCACAGCAAAATAACTTTCACTATCCAAAACATGGTATACATGAGCATTTTAAAACCATAAACACTTGTTTCTAGTATACTAAGCCTTTGTACATAAGAACAGACAAGTTACAAGCTGAAGAGCAACCACTTAAAACATTCAGAAACAGTTCTATACTTGCTAACTCTGAAAGAGTTATTTTTTGTGGACACAATCATGAAGATAACTTACTCCACCCTTTCCAAATATTCACTATCCCATCCTGAACTTAATAAGCCTACCACACAAAGCCTGGGTTCATTTCAATCAGTTCCCTGACTGACTACTTCCCATTCTTACCATTGCAGCAGCTCTATCCAATACTCTAGCAAATTTACACACCTTAAGAGCACACCTGTTATTATCAGTAGTTTCTGCATCACACATTTAATGTTAGAGATCATCTTCTTCTACCTTCTGTACCTGTTTCCTAGTAGGCCTCGTTCACAGAGTCAATTCTTACTTCATATCCTCTCTGGTTGCTAAACTACGCTCACAGTCAATGAGACTCTGAATCCCCAATGAATCCTTGCATTTAATCTAATCATTTCATGGGAACTGCAAAATTAAATGAGGTTTAGGGTCAGAATAGAAAGTCTTCTTAGATTAACCACTTCCATGAAGGTATATACTTATACTGCACTATCATCTACAAATATAAAGACAAATGCAGAAACAAGAAGGTTCCCTAAACAGAGGCCCAGCATGAACTTGAAGCTATGCTTTCATGGAGAGCTAAAGCACTGTAAAAGCTGGCTGGCCTCATAAAAATTCTGATAATAATGAAATTCTATTTTGAGTTGTTTAAACTCACCAGAAATGGCACCAAACTATCCAGTTGTTCATTGTCATAATTGTGTCAAGTCAGTAAATGAGATTCAGAGGACTCTAAAGAGCACCAGGGCAAGGTAGGCAAGAGGAACATACGGCCCAAACCAGAACCTTCCCCCTGTGCTGGGGAGGACTACTTTGCTGGCTCCACCCATCTAACTATCAGCCTTGACTATGCCCAAACTATGTACCTGGATCCTGCTACATCTTCACTGTATTCTTTTAGCTCATCATTAGTCCTCCAGCTACCTTATCCAGAGGTACAAATTTCTCATACAGCAAGACTAACTTTCAGAATACATGCAATCAAATATCTATTATCTACACTTAGTGCTCACGTTCTTCCAAACCTGGGAAATATAGTTTAAAAAAAGAGATTAAAAAAAAGACAAAGTAAATAAAAGTTTCTCTATCAGAGGACACACACAAAAATAAGAGAAAGACAGGCTTACATAGTCAACAGACAACATTCCAGTAATTGTTAGTGGGAGATAAACGGAATGAACCAGGTTTCAGCAAACTGGTCAGAACAAGTTATGAGTGTGCTAGCACATATAAAGATCCATATACAGAAATACTTAAAAAAAAACAGGTTTTAGGTGATTAGACTTTCCTCCTCCCCTGTCTAACAGCTTTTACTATGCCCCCATCCAAACAGGGTACGACTCCACTTCTCCATCAAGCCTAGTCTTCAACATAACACCCTTCATCCTAATTTAAATGACCAGACCTATTACAAATAAACTAAATCTGTCTCCTCCTGTTCTCTGTCTATCCATTTCTCATTCTCACTGGTTTTAATTGTACACAAACGAAAACCTACTATTCAATTTACATGCAGTTATTTGAATCCCTACAGTATTCAATACTGCCTTCCAACAGTGAGTACACTTTAAAAAACTGATTGGACTATGCAGATGTTTAAGATCAAATATGAGTCCTGTATGACTTTAGTAAGCAAATATTCTAAAGGCTATGCAATACTTTCATCCAAAGAAATATTGCTTCAAGAAACAGACAATTAAAAAAAAAAAGTCAACCTAGTTACACTAGAGAGAGGCGGATTTGTGTTTCGAGGTACAAGTTTGTTAATCCACCATGAAGAAGACCAAGCTGGGTTCTTTACAGCCACACATGGTGGAAGAATGAGAAACAACAGGCATAAATTGAAAAAAGGAGGTTCAGACCTCTTTGCTCTAATGAGGACAGTCAAGCAGTAGTGGGTTGCTCAAAGAGGTTGTGCAGTCTCCATTCTTGGAGTTTCCAAGACTCAACATGACAAAGCCCCAAATGACCTGGTCTGACCTAGTAGCTGGCACTGCTTTGAGCAGGAGATTGCACTATAGACCTCCCAAGGACCCTTCCACTCTGAATGATCTTAAAGCATAAAAATACTTGCAATACATCTTGGAAATATGCAGAAACCAATGCCAGCTTCAGTGCAGTTAAATAAGTAAAAATTATATTACTTGCCTATATTTGTATATGAAACTAATGGACTTGAAAAGCAATTAAGGTTTCTTTCTGCTAGACCACAGTGGTTATGTATCTATGAAATTAAAAAAAACCTCCAACTCAATTCCAAGGAAGTTTCAGACAGAACATGCCAGATGTAAGAATCTAAGTTTTAGACTTCTTTTCCAAGAATGTTTTATTTCACAAGTATTATGACACAGCTGCCTAATAAATTTGCTTTGTTACAATTATAATAAAGTTCAAAAAGTTGTGAGAAATGTTCTTATGTTACATGCAGGCAATACAGTTGAGAAGAGAAAGAAAATTCAGCTCCCCAGGAATGGCCTCCATTCCATCTCTATGTTCGGGAACGTGGGAATAATTTTTGCTGCTTCTCTAGAAAGTGTTTGTGGCAATCAATACTGAACTTTGCTAGCTTTCTAAAACGGTTT
This sequence comes from Calidris pugnax, assembly GCF_001431845.1. NCBI lineage: Eukaryota > Metazoa > Chordata > Aves > Charadriiformes > Scolopacidae > Calidris > Calidris pugnax. The sequence goes on from NW_015090859.1 coordinate 9,687,871, forward strand.
GTCTCCTCTTCTTCTCATTCCCAATTTGTATTTTAGGAATTTTTCACTGCAGCATCAGGAACAATAATACTTTTTATTCTCCACCAAACAATGAGCTGAACTCTGCTGACCGCTGAAGTGATGAGAGCGATAAAAGCCCCGATGCAGCCATGCAGTGGGAATTCATGCTAGACCTAGACGCTAGTATTTAATTCAATGGGAGAGATTCCCCACTAGGCTTGACAATGGAGTCTTAAGCATGACAGAGAGAAAGAATTAACGTGGCTTAGCCACCACAAAGAATTTCAGCTGAAATAACAACATCTGAAAAGTTTCTGCTGATAACAGAGAAACTCAGCGTATTGAAAACGCTTCTTTTAGTGAAATATTTCTTAGCTGACGAAACACTTGAATACATGGCCCATCCCGAAGTTAAAACTAAACTACTGTTTGGAAGGAAAAGAGGTCCTCGGCTGGCTGGGGGGGTGGAGGGGGGGTACGGTTCCACTCCTGCCCCAGCTCCAGGCCCGGGGGACACGGACCCTCTACCCGTTCCGCTTGGGGAGAGCAGAGACCAGGCTACAAGTGCAACCCCCCCACCCCCTCCGGTGCCCGGCGGGGAGCCTTTCAATTCCATCACGCCCCTCCGAGCCCCGGACCGACGCCCGCCCTGACCTCGTTTGAGGCCCCTAACCCCAGCGCGGACCGGCTTCACCACCCGCCGCCGGCCGGCCTGGCTTCCCCTCCCCGGCGGAGCCGCGCTCCCTCAGGCCGGGCCAGCCCGGGCGGAGCCAGCTCAGGGCCCGTCTCCTCGTGGGCTCCACACGGGCCCCGGGGCGGCGAGCGGACAGGAGGCGGTCGAGGGAGAGCAGACAGGCAGGGCCGCCAGAGGAGGAGGAGGAGGAGTGTGGGGGGGGAACCGGACGCCTCGCGCCCTCACGCGCGCGCCACCGGCCGGAGCCCTCGCCAAACGGCCGGCGGCAACCGCCGTAACCGCCACAACCGCCCCGCTGCGCCGCGCGGGGGAAGGCGGGGAATGGCGGGGGGGAGAAAGGCCCGGGCCGCCCCGGCAGCAGCTGGTGCCGCTGCTCACACGTGGGACTCGGCCGGCCCCGCCGCCTCCCTGCCCCCCCCCTCGCCGCCGTCCCTCCGGCAAGGTCTGTGAGGTCTGACAGGCCGGCTCGGCGGCCAGGGCCGGGGCGAGGACGGACCCGTTACCTCGGCCTGCTTGCGGACCGCATTGTCTGGGCTGAGCAGGTTGCCCAGGAGAAGGTAGAACTGCTGCTGCTCTTGCTCCGCCGCCGTCGCCGCCATTGCTGCGAAAGGGAAAGGGAGGGAGGGAGGCCGGGCGGGGACAGGGAGGCGGGGGAGGCGGAGAGGGGGAACGCCGGCCTCGCCGCCGCCAGCGAAGGGAGAGGGGGCGGAGCCGCCGCCGCGCTCTGCTCCCGGCTCCCCCCTGGGGCCGGCCGCGCCAGCCCTGCTCTCGAACGCTCCTATTGGCTGCGACGTGCGGCGCCTCGCCCCCGATTGGCCTGCCCTTCCCTATGACGTCCTGGCGACCCGAGGCGGGGGGGGAGGAGGGGGGAGGCGCGGAGGAGAGACTGAACACCCGTCCCTGAATGGGGCTTGTCTCCTCCTCTCTGATTGGATGGAGGCGGGAGGTGGAGGCGGGGAAACGCCGAAAGGAGCGCTCTCATTGGCGGGCGGCTCGGAGAGTTCTCGGCGGGATTGGTCAAAGGCGCGGTCGGGCGGTGCGGGGGGCGGGGCTGCCCCGCGCCGGCACGCCGAGTCCTGGCAGCGCCCGGAGTGGGGGAAGGGAGGGCGAGCAAAGCGCGGGAGATTGCGAGGCGTCTCCTTCGCCTCCTCGGTGACGTCGTGCTTTACGTCACCGCCCCCTACCCGTGTGTTGCATTCGTGTGTGTGTACGGGCCCTCCTGAGTGCAGATCCTGCCTGGGCAGGGAATGGCTTGAGAGCAGCCCTGAGGGGTTGGATCCACCAACTTGAGGATGTTGGTGGGTGAGAATCATAGAACTGCCGAGGTAGGGAGGGACCTTTAAGATCATCTAGTCCAACCGTCAACCAAACACTGGCAAATCACCAAACCATATCACTAAACACCACGTCTACCTGTCTTTTAAATGCCTCCAGGGATGGTTACTCAGCCACTTCCCTGGGCAGCCTCTTCCAATGCTTAATAACCCTTCCAGTGTAAAATTTTTTCCTAATATCCAATCTAAATCTTCCCTGACACAACTTGAGGCCATTTCCTCTTGTCCTGTTACTGGGACAAGAGACCGACCCCCACCTCTCTACACCCTCCTTTCAGGTGGTTGTTTTCAGGTGGTTGTAGAGAGCGATAAGGTCTCCCCTCAGCCTCCTTCTCTCCAGACTGAACAACCCCAGCTCCCTCAGCCTCTCCTCATAAGACTTGTGCTCCAGACCCCTCACCAGCTTCATTGCCCTTCTCTGGACCCGCTCCAGCACCTCAGTGTCTTTTTTTGTAGTGAGACGCCCAAAACTGGACACAGTACTCAAGGTGAGGCCTCACCAGTGCCAAGTACAGGGGGATGATGACCTCTTGGGTCCTACTCACCACGCTGTTCCTGATACAGGCCAGGATACCATTGGCCTTCTTGGCCACCTGGGCACACTGCTGGCTCACGTTCAGCCGACAGTTGACCAACACCCCCAGGTCCTTTTCTTCCAGGCAGCTCTCCAGCCACTCTGCCCCCAGCCTGTAGCGCTGCCTGGGGTTGGTGTGACCCAAGTGCAGGACCTGGCACTTGGCCTTATTGAAACTCGTACCACTGGCCTCAGCCCATCGATCCAGCCTGTCTCTCTGCAGGTCCAGCCAGATCCCTCTGCAACGCCTTTTGAACGTTTTCACCTAACTTAGTGTCATCTGCAAAATTATTAAGGGTGCTCTCAATCCCCTCATCCAGATCATTGGTAAAGATATTGAAGAGAACTGGTCTTAATACTGAGCGCTGGTTGAGTCCCCTCTGGATAGGCACTGCAGGGGGAAATGAGCCCTTAGAAAAGCAAGAGGGAGCAGAACAAGCTGGTGGGGAAAAGGTAGAAACGTCTTCTTGACTGAATTAAGAAGAAATAGTGGACGGAGCTAGAGGATGATTTTAAGTGAACGGAAAGCTCAGAAGGACCAGAACTGAATAACAAAAGCAAACATGCTTTCTAATATGAAGTGCCCTCCTGCAAATGTCCTCAGACCCCAACTATGTGGATTAGGTGTTTACAGCTTGTCACAGGTTCTGGAGGGCCTTTTGGATGGGATCTTGAAATAACTACAATTTTCCTGCCTTTCTATAACCTGTGGTTTGTATGAACCTCAGTGACATTGCTGTCTGCTTTCCATATGTAAACATATACATGTATTCACTTTCATCCTAATTTGTGTTAGTGCTGATTTCACCATAAATCTGTAGTAGGACTGACATCTGGAGAATGCAGTGTCTGATAAGGGTTGGGGAGAGAATGTGAACCGCACAATATGGAAGATCGTTTTCTTGCCTGCGCTCTTTTTTCCATCTGTAGATGCAGGGTTGTTACATAAAACTGTCTGGTTATCTTTGAGAAACAGCTGGGCAAATAAAATCAGTGATTTGCCTAAGACCTAAAAAACAGTTGCCAAATCGTCTTTGGAGTACCAGTGTTGAAAGTCAGAATCAGTTAGAGCTCCCTTGGAAGTTGGGGGGGGGGCAGAAACAACACAATGCAATTTGTTAGAAGAAGCCTAGCAATAGACCCTCTAGGTGTGTGTGTTTCTGTTCCAGTGCGTATAATGGTAATTAAACTCAGGTAATACAATGCTCTAGGAATTAATTTGTATACATTTTGCCCTGGTATTCAAAGCATAGAAGGGAGCGTCTGTGCTGGGTTGAGAAGAACCTGCAGATCAATGTTGTTCCACTTCAAGTCCTACCAGAGTTTGGTGAAACAGGTTTAAAATTTATTTAGGTAAAAAGAAGTTATGAAAGAGAACCACAAGGAATTCAAAACGTCCCTAATGCAATGTGATCAGAGAGTGTGCCATGCCAGGTGCTCGTTCTCACCTGGGACAAGTTTGAAGCCAGTGTGGGAAGCAGCCAGAAACCATGCTGAAGAAGCAGGTGTCAGCACCAAAGATGGTTTGAACAAGTACCTGAGGAGAGCTCAAATAGATACAGCCACAAAACAGTCAGCAGCAATGTTGGTGTTGCTGGATATTGCCCAACCTCTGCAGTCTGTCTCAGTTTAAAAAAAAGAAGACAGTACGAAGCACTGAAAACTATTCCATGTGTTCTGAAAGAAAGGAAGATGTTATTAAATAGCAGAAATCAAAAGGACTACCTTGACCTCTTCTAAAAGCCTAGATCCAAGCAATGTGTTAAACTGTAGTTTATCCAAAGAAACTACTGACATTTTAAAACTCGGACAGATTGAGAAATTGGAAATTCAGGTGTTTGAAAAGCAGAAGCTTTATTGAAGTATCTGTTAAACTTCACAAGTCTGCTAACAAATGGATTATAAAGAAAGGGAGAGCTGGGAAGCAATGATGTTATTATACCTGAGGAGCACTATAAGGTTTCTGCTAGAGTAATAGAAGATATGGGATAACAGACAAAATGAGGAAAGGCATCTCAGACTCTTGTAAAATGCTTTCTGATGCTGACTTACAGGTGAAGGGCTTGACATGTGTGTATTGGAACCTTCAGGTGTGAAGGATAAGATAAAGGGAGAGCAGAGTAAAGAAAGACAAAGAAAAGAAGATAAAGCAAAATAAACCCAAACCTAGTTACTAACCATAGTAACAGGCCTACTGTGTCCAGAGTCCTTAAGATGTCAGCTCTACCATATGAGGAGATCTACCATATGTTTAAAGAGCCTGTTGGTGGTCCATATGGATTCCTTATCCTCTACATATCACAACAATGCAGCTATGATAGCCTGAGGGGCCATAAAGTTTAAAAAGTGCATAAGGGCAGATTTCCACAAAAGTCAACAAAATTGAGTACATTGATGTCAGTGGCAAGCTATGCTCTAGCAGGGGCTGTCCAAAGCTATCTTGGCAGAGCAAACTATCTGCTAAGAGGATGCAGTGTCTGAGAATCGTTCTGGCCAAAATTTGGGGTAAGGCAAAGAAGTGCAAGCCTGTGAAAACTGGATTACAGTTTTCACAAAATCTTCATTCATCTCTTGTACTCAGAGCCCAGGAAGGGTATATTGGTCAGTTCCCATGCCCAAAGCACTGGGGGTGGGATGCCTGTAGCTAAAAAGGGTGCTGATGGAGATGCTGCTCTTTCAACTCTACTCCAAGAAGCCCTGACCGGTGGCTTTCTGCTATTTTTCTGCATTGAGAAGGCACAGCTGGGCTAGATGGAGGTGAAACAACTGTGCCTAGCCATGAGATGAGAGGAGAACCAGGGTGGTAAGCATGCTGAGAGTCTGGAGAATCGCCATCAACCACAAATGAGATCCAAAATTCTTGGATGGGAACTTTTTGAAGTCATTTAAATGGTTAATGAGCTTATGACAAGACAGGGAAGCTTCACAGAGCTTATACGGCAGACCCTACACGCTACAGATTTGAAAAGCTTCTGTATCTGTGAAGATGCTTTGAAATTTATGCGGAGCTGGGAGGAGGCATCCCTGCTGCCAGATTTACTCAGTGAAAGTCAAGTATCTCTTAGAGGACATCAGACTGGGGGAATTTTGCTCCCCCTAGAAAGAAGAACTCATAGGGACTTCTATATATGTCTGGGAATATTTTCTGACAGCCCAGATATACCTGATAAAAGAGTTCATGCTAACCTAACCAGAGACCACCAGGCAGCGTAGAATGAAGTGTACGGGGCTGGGGTAACCTGTGAAGATAAGTGACTGCTCAAGCAGGGATCTTCCCAGTGGCCATTTTGCTGAAGAGTGTTAAAGTGGAAGGAGACAAGGTTTTTCTGTGGATTACAGAAATACTACTGAGGCTGTGACAAGGTGGATGATTTACTGGGCAGCCCGAGCAGTATGAAGTGCTACAATCTGCCAAACTTCACTATGCTGCAGGTGCAAATCCCACTGGAAAAATAACAGTTTGTATTCATCATTAACATAGCCCTTTGAGTTCAAGACTGTGTGATTTTGTTAATTTAGGAGGCACCTTTCCAACACTCATGAACCAAAAGTTTGTAGGGCTGCATGACTTGATGTATTGACAACACAGAGGTTGGGAAGAATGCAAAAACCATGGGGTTTGTGTTGAAAAAAATATGCATAAAGCATGAAATATAAATCAGTTTTTGTTGACAACAGCAAGAGGTGGTAGAGACATGGAACTACTCTCCAAGAGGCCAAGATAAAGACCGAGGGGATTAGCTTGTACCAAAAAACAAACAAAAAATTGATCATTCATAGAATTCCTTTCTTAGAACTGAACTCAATATTACAGAATTCAATTATTATTGAAGATTTATATATGGCTTCAATGGTGTTGTTGCTTTTATTAGGGCAGTTTGTCAAAAGCGTCAGCCTGACAAGTTGCTCTGAACAGAGGCTTTGAGCAAGGTAAGGAAACCTTCTGACCCTCTCTGTGTTAGCCTAGGCTACAGTAAAATACTTGAATGACTTGCTAGTGTTTCAGATGCAGGTCTATGCTCAGCATGGAAAGGGAACATTGGTTTTAAAAGCAAGATATGAACATGAACAGAATTACTCCAAAATGAGCCCATTGCCATTGTGCGGGCTGTTAGATGAAACGCCATCTCCTCAATTGCAAATCCAGGGTCCCCAGGGAATGAGTAGCCATGAGGTTTTTGTCAATGTCTCATAATACCTACAGTAAATGTCCTTTATCCCTAGAGGGCAAAACTTGACAGCCTCAAAATGAATTCAGTATGAAAGAATGTAGTTTTGAACGAGTGAATGTTGGCAGGTCTGATTACAGATTTATTTCTTTGGCAAGCCTCTGTGCTCAAAGCGTCTTGCCAGGCTGCGCAGGAATAGGCAGATTCACAACTATTTCCATACGTTCCTATTAGTTACTCACTATCCTTTTTATTGTATGGCATATTTTATAAGTACACAGAATGAAAGTAAAGTGATATTTTTTTTTTCTGAGGCAGTGAACAAGACAGTGTGGAATACCTGCTGAGCTCCCGCCAAAGATTTTGCTTTTCCTACTGAAAAAGTTGAAAGCTGCCTGCTGCATCCAGACGGTAACTTAACAGCCTCCTTGCTGTCAGCTGTACTTTAGGTTTGACATTTCACCAGGTATTATTCAGAAATAATGTAAAATCATGAAAACCATTGTGGAAATGCACTGCTACTATATCTAGGTCGGCTTGCCAGAATTCAAGATTCAGCTGTAGTTCCTGCTCCCCCCAGAACTGATTCTGCCTTACTGTTGCACAACTTGATTTCTCCTTCCAGCTTCCCTATGCGTGGGAGAAAAGAAATTGCTAAATAGTCAAAATTCAACCCATTTTGCTAAATTCGTAGAAAAATAGACCTTTCAGCAGGAGTCAAACTTGCAATTGTTTGTGCATTAGACAGAGCATTAATTGGTTTGGCACATTAGTTGGCTTGTAATTGGGAAATCTGTTGGAAGGAAGCATATTCTGTAAGTACATAATTATAACATAGCGTATTTCCAAATTACTAAGATTTACGTGCCCAAAACATGTGTTGAATGTCAAATTTCATTTATTCTATGGTTTATCTCATAAATCACGTACTAATTTTTTGCATGTAATACATTGCATTTGTCACACCTTTAGAAAGTTGAGCTGCTGTTAACTTGTTTCAACACATCTCTGAAAGAACATTTTCAGGTTCTTTAGATTAAAGAAAATTTAACCGCAAATTTTAAAGGTCCAGTATTAATAAGGGATTAAGAAAAACATGAAAAAGTGACTCATCACAAAGAAGCACTTAAATAATCCGTAGGGAAAAAAAAAAAAAAAGACCTGAAATTCAGTCAGTTATAATCTTTGTTAAGCAGAGGGAAAGACGTATGGACACAAGACAGGTAGAAAATTAGGTATGATTTGGTCAGGGGATAGAGTGGCAACACCACTGAGGTACTTTTGGGTTGCTCTGACAAAAGCATGGCTTCCTGGAGGGGAGAGATGATCCTTGCTGTGGAAGCATCACCTCGTGTGATCAGAGGAAAGCAGCAAGCACAAGTGCAGATTACAAGCTGTGTATGCGGCATTTCCATTCCCTTTGATGAAAACTGAATGTGCTTATCACAGGAAAGACTCTAACCTAGAATTAGGGGACTGGGAGGATGCATTTAAAAGGAAAGAGATAATCAGCAACTACCATGATAGATATTCCAAACACAAATTAGCGTGTTGAGAGTTATATGAAGTATTACATATCTTTACATATGAGCTAAATGAAAGCAAAAAAAAAAATCCTTTGGCTATAAATTCCCCTTGAACTTCCCTGATTGTATGAGGTCATGTATGCAATTAGCTATGAAATGTGTTCGCACAGGAAAATTTAATGTCACTGTTTTTCAAATCCTGAGTGCTTAGCTTTGTAAACTTAAATATCTTTCTAGACTATTATTAAAAAAAAAAATAAAGAGTCTATCATATGAGTTTAAGACAGAACATATAAAGGTATGGTCTTTCCTCTGACCTGGCTTCCCAGTGAGTATTTGAAGCTGTCTCTCTGTACTCTCTAGGTCCTACAGCTGTTAACCTCAGCAAAGCCATCTCAGATGTGCTCTGGCTGTGTAAAAATCCAGCTCAACGGTGGCCTATAAGATTCTCACTCTAGTCAATTTTTTGGAGAAATTGTCTTGAAAAAGTTGTAACAATCTCTCTATTATTTTTTTCAAGGTTGAGCAATATTTTGAAAGTGTGCTAAGTTAAAATCTCTTTTTCCAGAGACTCTTTGTGTCATATAATTGCATTAAAAAACTCCCCAGTGCAAATTTCAAGGTCTCCCAAGCAGGCATGTCTCAAAGAAAAACTTGTAAGAATTTGCTAATGTGGGCAAACCAAAATACTGTCCTTTTGTCCCATTCTTGGAAATGCCTCACTGTTCTGCATGAAATCAAAATTAAAGTGGTTGATACAAACATGGAAAATTTTACTACAGGTTGTAAAGTTTGATAAAATTTAAAAAGTAGTGGGGTACCAGATGAGCTGGTGTCATGTTTTAATTACCTTTTTATTTCTAAGATATGTAGTTGTGTCATCTCATCTAATCCTGACATCTTCCAGCCATTAAATTTCATTCTTGCCTGTGGCTCCTGGGGTCTGTTAGACATGGAGTATGAAGTGGCATTGGTTCCACTCGCTTGTTTTTCATTATCCCTTAGAAACAGAAAGTTGTTCCCGAAGAAGAATGAAGGTCAAATTGTTTAATTAAAAGAAGATTTGATTTTTTTTTAAATAGGGATGGAGACCGAGAACAGTCTGCAAGACATATTGAGCTCCAAAGAGTTTCCGTTTAATCTAGTTTAGATTTAATTTAGTTTTAATTGCCCTGGATACCAAACTTATCTTAGAAGTCTAGAAAGTACTTTATTTTTCTTCTTGCCTCTTTTAGCTTCCTAACATTACATTTCTCTAGTTCTCTTTCATCAAATAAATCTCACATAAGCTATCTGTGGTTCAGGTATCTGTATTCTTTGTACTCTTATTGAATTTATTTGTTCTGAGTCTGTGATTCTTTTTTATGCCAAAGACAGGGCACAATATTTGTCATTTCAGTCAAACCAAAAGATAATATCAGAATTTGAACAACATATTGTTGTATCATGTACGTTATTTGGCAAGAAATGTACACTATCTCTTCTCTCTATGCTAATGGTTGTTTCTATCCTTTATAGTTTATAACAACTTCTCCTCCTTCAGCTCTACCTGAAAACATTTTTATTGTATTTTTTAAGAAAAAGCATTTCAAATACCTCTGTTGTGCCTTACACCTTAATTAACCTAAAATGTCAAGATGCCAAGATGCTAGTTTGCATGTCAATTGCTTCTTACTAGTGTGGCAGAAAAAATCAAGCTCAGTTTCTACAGCAACAAGAATATGTTTTTAGGAGTATTCTTTTGTTCTGGTCTAACATTTATGTATTTTAATGTAATATGTAAGTAAGTGTAAATAGTACAAAGACTTCTTTTTAGCCAACGTGACGAAGGGCTGGGTACCTGAAAATACATGGGCTTTTTTTTCATATGGTTCAGTAAAACCTTTTGCTTGCCTTCTTTCTGTGGGGGAGATTGAAAAAGATAATGCAAACCATAAAAAACTTGCACAATATCATCCATGGCAAGGGGCGATGTGTCAATGGTAGTTTGCTGTGGAGGTTTTTGTGTAAGAAGAAGATGAAAGACAGACAGATGTTTGATGAAACAGTTAATGAAAAAGAATGATGCTTGGAAGAGTTGATAAAACTACTGCCAAAGGGACATGTCCTATTGATGGATGGTTTATCTCTTTCAAGTAAGTTATATTGCAGGTAATAAATACTGGCAAACAGTAACGGCCATCTAAACAAAAAATTTGGAAATCACCATACCTCCGGTTAACATTAACAGAGCAATATTTGTGTGCTTTTGGCAGAATCTCATTATGGGTAGATAAAGATCTTTCAAGAAAGATCACATTTACCTAATGAAATTAATGAAAGATTTTTGTAGGACAGGGAATTTAATTTTTGATACTTTTGGTAAATAAAGTCTAATTAAATCTTTCCCCCCAGCATTTCTATTGTTCCTAAAATCCAACCATGGCAATGATCAAATAAAATAATTGGAAAAAATTGAATGAACATGTTTTTTTCTTTAAGGTTAATGTAGGAAAATGGAACAAAAATTATTTTCAAGAAAGCATGAGAAATTTGCAGAAAAGTCTATTGCAGGGTTTTTCCTTGTTTCTCTTTTTTTCTTAAGATAACCTTTCTCTTTTTTTTTTTTTTTTTTTAACTTGCTGATACAAATACTTCAAAAATGGAGGGACAGACACATTCTGTTGTTCTTAAAAATTCTCGAAGGAAATCAATGACACGCTGGGCCAGCAAAAACTCTGCCCCAGATTTTTCCCCTTAGGCATATAATGCAATATATAGATAAAATCTATTGAAAAAGTGGTTGTGTGATATTTAACCTTTGTTTTCTGTGCTTGTTATTTGGATGCTGGGCACGTTCCAGTCACTGGTTTCGTCTGCTACAGTCCAAGTTTCAGGTCCTGGATATGTTACAATTGTAGAAGTCTTCCTAGGCAACCCATCCATAGCTTGGAAAGTAGGTTGTTTGGAAAAAGGGACAGAAAGAGAACCATTTATACGATTCTTGCTATATTTGGCCTCCTTTGGTGCCGTAGTCATAAATAAATATGCTTTCCTTGGGAGGATATAATTCTGGTTTAGAAAATAATATCAAAGACCCAGAAGAAAAAAATAATAATGAACCGCTAGGAAAATTCAGTGGTGGATGTGGCTGGATGCGTTCAAAACTTAGAATTGTACTAGGGTTCCTTCTGTGAATCTGAAGGCCCTCACTCACGTCTTCTCCCCTGCATGCTTTGCTCCTAGGTGGTAAGGCATGTCTCCTTATGCTGAGTGCATCATCCTCTAATATCAAGCATCTGCCACATGCTCATCTGGCGTATCGATCCATGGGGCATGACAAAGCATCTGCAGCATTCAGCTGGAGGCATTAGGGCAGATGCCTTTCTGCAGCCATTAAAAATAGAAGTTTGATTGTTACTTCCAACCTTCTGATTTCCCATGAAATGTGCCCGGGTTTGCTTCCCATTACAGACAAGGCGCCAGGTTAGAAGGATTATAAACTCAGTATGGCAATTTTTGTTCTTAATGGGAAAATTTTTAACGTAATGCCTTGGTTGTTTATCAGTTACAGAAAATATCACCTGGAGGGTATCCTGAAGTTATATTCCAGAAGGAAACACTCTTTTCCCAAAATATGTTATGGATTCAAATAGGCCTCAGCAATGTCAGGCAAGGAACCAGCACGCTGACACAACTATATCCTGCTCAGTATGTAGCATTCTCCAGGTAACCAGCAGCTCTGCCTTGGTTATACTGAGTAGTGCTCCCGCATGTCTCAAAAGTCACTTACAAGCCACAGTGCAAGTGAGTTGTCTGATGAAAGTGTCTGCTTGTGAAATGTATGTTTCAAGAACTTTTTAAATGGTTAGGTCTAGAAAAGTGTGAGGATCCAGCGAGGAGAAAAATATTTTCCTGCTAAATCAAGGCCTGCAATAGTAATAGTGGAATTTCCCAGGTAAAACACAGTCTAATTTCTGTGCTAGCAACAAGCAGCTTTGAAGGCACAACAGGCAAGACGGGGTTGCTTGGACTAAGAGCACAGGTCTTCATATTTTAGGCAAGAAAATGCTTGCCCAAGATCTTGAGTATTAGCCCATTTTAAGATAAATCCATAGCCTCTGAGACCACCACTCGTCTGGATTCAAATGATCAGGCCCTGAGGGCCATCAGTGTTGCCTCTCACATACATGCAGCAGAAGCAGCCTCCATGCTATGGCGTGGTTCACCTCGTCTTCTAGATATCTCATGCTGTGTGAAGTTTATTTCCATGCCAAAGCCACTCAGAGCCCGCACAGCCGGCTCTCTCTTCCCTCCAGCAATGTCGCCAACCTTCCTCTAAGTGCCTGTGATTGTCAGCAGTCTGCCTACTTGTACTGCATGGCTGATGTGATGACAACTAGCCTCCTTCAGGGTTGGCAGCAGACTTTGGGAGGTCACACAGAGAAATTCTGCCTCATCCTAGAAGTGCCTTTGCCTGCAGAGGGTCCATGTTCTCATGTTAGCTGTGGGTGATGCTGTACCTTGCACAGCTGGAGCTGCGGGCACAGGTTGCTGTTGTCTGAGTGCCTTTGTGATGGAAGAAACAAATTTCCTACTAAGAGGGGAAAGATGTAACGTCAAGGCTCAGGAAGAAGAGGCATTCAGTGAGGAGGAATTTTCCTCAGGAACCTATAGAGAGCGATGATTTCAGCTTCCTTTTCTCCAAACTATACAAGCCCAGTGTCCTTAGCTGCTCCTCACAGGACATGCCTTCCAGCCCTTTCACCAGCTTTGTTGCTGTCCTGTGGATGCATTCAAGGACCTTCATATACCTGCTGCCTGCAGTGCCCATCTTGTCTTCCATCCTTTTTAATCCCTTTCTGTATTTACAGTGGCAGATCTCCCCATGAGGCATCCATTTGGTGTTTAGTTACTGCAGGCTCCCTGTTTATTCAAAGAAGAGCAGTAGCTGCTGCCCAAGGGCAGTTCAGTTCACCTGGCTCTGGGGTTATCCCAGGGAGTTCCTCTCTCCCTCTTCCTGTTGATGAAGCCCAGGATGACAGGATTTCCAGCACAGGTATGCCATTTAAGTGGGACGGGTCTAGATCCTCTGTCACATTGCGTGGGAGCTGAAGGAAGGGGAGCTGCTTTCCTCCCTGCTTGCTGGTGCTACCAACAACTCTGTGTCTTGAAGAGCTGGTGGACTGGGAAACCCTGAGTGCAAGGGATTTGGCAAGGTCCTTACTCTGGCTGGGCAGTTGGAGGAGTTGCCAAATGAAGTAATGTATACCTGCCTCTGTGCTGGAAATTACAGAAATCCTGCAAAGGGGCGCAGTCCTGCAGAAATCTATGTGTAGAGTTCATGTAGAGCATGCAGAGTCCATTGCTGGTTCATGTTTCTGCAGGAAATATCACAGAGGAGCCTGTTTGGACATCAGTTTGAGAAGTAGCCTGGTAAATTTAGCTCTATTGAAATAACAACAATAGTTTTCAGTGTCAGTTTCTAGAAAGGGAGAAAGAAGAGCCTGCTGAACAGGCTTTTCTGTATACTCTGTGGACTGGGATGCAGTAATTGTGGTTGCATGCTAAGGACTTTTTGCAAGAGTCTGCTCTCCCTTCTTTCAGTGAAGCCAGTCTTCTTCCTGTGAAACAGGTCTCCTGGAAGAAGCACATCATGGAAGCAAATGAATTTGGTGTCTAGTGCCTGGTTGGGCAAAGGACAAGAGGAAGAGAGGTCATAAATAAATCAATTCTGTCCTTACCCTTTTTACATATCTGCATGAAATGAAAGAACATGAGTCATAAAGATACTTCCCTCTCTGGCAACTGGCCCATGAAAAGGGAGAAGATACTTTCTCAGTTTTCAGGAACAAGTAAGGCTTGTTCATGGTGGGGTGTGCTTACCTTTGCCATTTACTCTGTGCAGGCAGAATATGGCCAGACTACATTTACTTATGACAGAAAGGTATGTGTGTTTTACATACATCAGCCACGCCAAGCTCTCTTGTTCCGCCAATGTCTTATTATTGTATGAGAGGTAGATTTCCCTCTTCTTTCTTTTGCCTTCACCTAACTCTTGTTTGTAACACTGCAGATGTGTACATCCACTCTTTCAGGTCTCTGATTTGTGAGAATTTCTCTTTTCTATTTAGAATAATAGTACTAACTCAAGACTGCTTTCCTGTTGGCAACTTCAAAAAATACCTTATTATAAGACTTCTTTTGGCCCATGCAGAATGTAGCAAGAAAAGATATTATTCTATGAAATACACTGTATCCCATCACATTCCTTATAATTTTATAATTATTCTCAAATACAAAAATCTAAATAATTTTTTCTTTAGTGTCACTTTGCCGTCTTTCATAACTGTAATACCAGTAAAGTTTGTGAGAAACTGTGATATTAAATTATACATTCTAAAGAATTCCTAGTAGAAATATTAGGAACTTTTAACTTCACACACATTTGTATTGGGTTTGCATGGCAAGGTTTTGGTAGCCTGAAGTCTGCAGGGGTGGCTTCTGTGAGAAGCTGCTAGAAGCTTCCCCCATGTCTTATAGAGCCAATGCCAGCCAGCTCCAAGATGGACCCACCACTGGCCACAGCTGAGCCCGTCAGTGATGGTTGTAGCACCTCTGTTAACAAGGGGGGAAAACTCCCTGCGTGGAAGCATCCAGAAGAGTGAAAATATGTGAGAGCAACAACTCTGCAGGCACCAAGGTCAGTGAAGAAGGAGGGGGAGGAGGTCAGAGCAGAGATTCCCCTGCAGTCTGTGGTGAAGACCATGATCACAGAATCACAGAATCTTCTTCTAGGTTGGAAGGGACCTTAAAGATCATCTTGTCCAACTGTCAACCTAACTGACAAAAATAGATACCCGCACAACCAACAAGAAGCATCACCATCACTAATGATGAGGCAGGCTGTCCCTCTGCAGCCCCTGGAGGGTAACAGTGGCACAGATATCCAACTGCAGAACATGGAGGACCCCACACTGGAGCAGGTGGATGCCCGAAGGAGGCTGTGAACCCATGGGAAACCCACACTGGAGCAGGCTTCTGTCAGGACCTGTGGCTCTGTGGAGAGAGGAGGCCATACCAGCGCAGGTTTGCTGACAGGACTTGTGACCCCTTGTGGGGACCCATGCTGGATCAGTTGGTTCCTGAAGGACTGCACCTGATGGAAGGGACCCACACGGGAGTGGTTCATGAGGAACTGCAGTCCATGGAAAGGACCCACATTGAGGAAGCTTGTGGAGGATTGCCTCCCATGGGAGGGACCCACCCTGGAGCAGAGGAAGAGTGTGAGGAGTCCTCCCCCTGAGGACAAAGGAGCAGCAGAAACAATATGTGATAAGGTGACCACAACCCCCATTCCTCATCCCCCTACACTGCTTGGAAGGAGGAGGCAGAGAAATTGTGAGTGAAGTTGAGCCCAGGAAGAAGGCAGGGTGGTGGGGAGAGGTGTTTTAAAATTTGGTTTTATTTTTCATTATCCTACTCTGATTTGTTTGGTCATAAATTAAGCTAATTACCCCAAGGCAAGTCTGTTTCTCCTGTCAGTGATCTCCCTGTTCTTATCTCCACGCATGAGCCTTTTGTTATATTTTCTCTCTCCTGGTCCAGCCAAGGAGGGGAGTGACAGAGCAGCTTTGGTGGGTACCTGGTGTCCAGCCAGGGTCAACCCACCAAAATATTTAGTGGGAATTTTTTTAAGTGTTTTAAGTTAAACTGTTATTCAGTCAGTGTGTCATGCTCCTTGCTGGCTTTCACCCTGTAGGGCAGGAGTCCCACTTGAAGTAGCAGGAGATCAGAGAAGGTGCCGTCTGATGCAGGATTAGTTGCACTTTGTTTCCACTCTGAAATAAGACGTAAAGAGTTACCCTCATCAGTGCTTGAAAGGTAATACAAAGATATCTTGAAATTAGCAGGTCCTTCTAGCAGGTTTTCAGATCAACCATTTCCCTTGAGTTTTACATTATTCTGCTCGGTACCAGGAAAGTTTTCTTTTGCTGTGTTCTGTTGTGAAAACCGCTTCTGTAACATAAAAATGAAGCGTGTATGTTGACAAAGTTCATGTAAATCCGTTTGCTCTGCTTATTCTCGTTTGGCTCTTGTGTACACTTATTTCATGGGTAAAAAGATACTTTAAAGTGTTCTTTATCTTTGCTTATTGTCAGAACTGAAATTCTCGAAGCGGCTGGTCACCAGAAGCACCTCTATTCTGAATACATTTTAAATAATAAGGCTTTGAAGCTTTCCTCTCCAGAGCTATCTCAAGATGTCAAGAGAAAAGTTATTCTATCACTTTAGCTGTAGCAGTCACTATCTCAGATATAATATATGGTTCTATTTCCCTCTCATTTGGATAATTTGATTGGATATATTTTGCAATTTTCCTTTTAATTGGAATTTCTGCTTATTCTTCATGAGAATTATCGTGCGCCTCACCCCATAATTTCCAGACTAATGTGTATTGGTGTTTTGCTGGCTGGCATTATGATACTGAAAATCCTTTGAATTCTTCCTTTAACAGTAGTTGAATCACCAGAGGCATTTCTTCCAAGTGCAAAAACAGAATTACTAACCAAATTGAATAAAGTTTAAAAAATGTAAATAGCATTAAAAATGAATGATGTCTCACTGCATAAAAGTCATACCCGTAAATAGAATGTTTTAGCTGTTCATTAAGATTCTTTTTTTCTTTGCCTGCTGTTCATTTGAAGCAGCTGAGGGTAAGTATCTGTGAGATGAAACGCAGTTCAGGTTACTCTCAGCTGTTAAAAAAGGAAGATAGGTCAAACGAGAGGCAGGCATCATCCCTCTGGAGATGACAGCCCCTGATCCTGCCCTTTGCCCCGATTAGACAAGGACCCAGCCGGGATAACTGCCGGGGAGGGATCTGGGATGTCAAAGCCTAGGGGCTGGTGAAAGGCCTCAAGCGAGCTTTGGGACTGCTTGGTGTGACGTTTGTGGAGTACAGGGAGGCACAGTGAGTACAAAATGAACGTTAAAAGCGAACTGGTTGGATAGGATGGCACTCCCTGACTATTTAAAATGTCAATTGGCAAAATGGTTCAGCTGGGAAGGGGTCTTTGAAGACCATCTAGTCCAACAGCCTGCTCAAAGCAAGGCCGACTTCCAGATTAGGTCAAGTGGCTGATATGTGGGTAAACATGTATAAACACAGATTAGGGGAGAATTAGCCTTAGCTGGGTTGAAGCAGGCATGGACTAAGGAAAAAAAAAAAAAAGGTTTTATAAACTAACATGAGCATTTAAAGCTTTTCTGGTAAAACTTGCCTTTTTTCGTGAAGGTCTGTATGTTCCACGCCTGGTCTTTCTGATACCACCGTAAGGCTACCTCCCCTAATGAAACGCATCCTCGGTGAAGAAGCTTCCTCTGGGAAGGTGCCAGCATACGCTACATTCTCCGTCCTACTAACTGTCCTCCACTGTCCCCAAGCGTGCTGTGTCTCTGTCAATCACCCTGATTATAATTTTGAACTCTGCTGCACCGAAGTCACAGTGTCCCAGAAGCGGTTGCTCCCGCTTTTAAGAATTGCTAATTATGGAAGCGTCCCTTTTCCCATTAGCTCACAGCTGCAAGCAGAAAGCACAAAAATTAGGCTAAAATGTAAAGCAGGGGAGGGGATGCTGGATCCTTCCTTGGAAAAAGGATGGGAGGGAGGGAGAGAAGGAAAAGAGATTAGGGAAGTCCTACATAACTTGACGGGACAGGGGGACATGGTGCGGAAGGTCTCAGGTCACCTGCATGGCTTGGGGCCACATGTAGCATGCCTGTGGGTGGACGGTCCCAGGTCACTGGGGCTGACTGGTCAGGCATGGGCTTGCAAGTGTACCCAATGTATCACTCGAGGGCATGCTTTGAAACTAGTCTTCTTCTGATTTCATTGAAATTAGCTGTGGTTTTGGCCCAAATTTTTAATAGTCAAAATGTTACTCAGGGGGCTGGACGTTGTCAAAGCTCAGAGGAGGTATTCTAGCAGCTTCACTACAGGCTGTATCCTGAACTCAGTGTAAACAATTTTCTAATGTAAATAAAGTCTTTATTTTAAGGCCTCCAACTGTTACAATGACTCCTGGTCAAAAAAGAACCTGATTTTGTGCTGTGGGCAATTCTGCGGCACCAAATTTTGTGCAGAATGACAGCCTGATGGCAGTGAAAACAAAGAGACTTGGGCTTTTGACTTGGAGTTGGCAGAGCAGCTCTATATTGCCTGGTCACAGGTCGGCTGTCACGGGTGTGCAGTCAGGGAGGCGAGGAGCAGCAGGCTGTGCGTCATCCCTACTATTTTCGACTGCAGAAGTACCCACTAGTGGCCCAAGGTGGCTAAATTTATGTTCAGGCTGCCTGGCGATGGCACGTGGTGTAACCCATGCATTGTTTTACCTTGCTTTGAGCCCCTTCCCCAGGGACTTTGTGTCCATCCAGGACCAGGCTTGGATACAGCCCAGCTGTGCAGCCTTGGCTTGGGCTGCTACCAAAATCACTGACCTGCAAGTAAAACCATGTGAGGTGAGGAAGGCAAAAGTACGAACAGGGTAGATGGGTTATTGAGAGCAATTCAGGAGGGAAAAAGAGCAACATGGAAAGGTATAAAATCCTAAAGGAGAAGTGTAATGAGGAGGTGGTAGGTCAGCAGCACAGAGCTGTGGGGCTGACCCTTTCCCCACCTGCCTGATGCCTGCAAAAGCTCGTTAGGGGTCTTATCAGGGTGTGGAGCATACTAATGCCTGGTAACTCATTAAAGCCCAGCTATCTTTTGTGCGTGTTCACCAAGAAATGGCTGCTGGGTGGGTACCCAAACGAAGCTGTGCGTACCTTGCTGGCAGAGCCTCTTGGCGCATGGTAAGAGCTGGCTGGGTAAGGGGACCCAGAGAGAGCTGGCTGTACCCTGGAGAATGACCAAGAGTCCAAAATACATGTGTGACCAGATACGATTTGGCATGCCTGCAGCTCTCTCTAAAGGCTAATGTATAGTGAGATACAAGCCTGTCATGCCTGGACTTGGTCAGCCTTACAGGAAAACACTGATGGCATTTTCTGAAGTGGCTCCTTCATGGCACTGGAGAGCTGTTCCCAAAGCAGGGGTTTCAAGGCTCAAGAGAGAACTGAGATGCTCTTAAGGCCAAGGGAAGGAAGCATAAGAAATGGAACAAATATACTCTTTCATCTTGTACTAGTTCCACGTGTAGATGCTGCAGGTTTTTTCTTAACCATTCTTAACAATTCTTAACCATTACTTTTAATACTGATGAACTTTTTTTAAAAAAAAGACTCCAAACCTGACACATTTATCCTACCAGAATTTGTTTTGAGTAGTTACTCATTTTTTAATTCATTTTATTTTGACTTCATTGCAATCCTAAG
>NW_015090859.1:9707803-9757385 GCF_001431845.1 Calidris pugnax
AACCTTTCTCTTTTTTTTTTTTTTTTTTTAACTTGCTGATACAAATACTTCAAAAATGGAGGGACAGACACATTCTGTTGTTCTTAAAAATTCTCGAAGGAAATCAATGACACGCTGGGCCAGCAAAAACTCTGCCCCAGATTTTTCCCCTTAGGCATATAATGCAATATATAGATAAAATCTATTGAAAAAGTGGTTGTGTGATATTTAACCTTTGTTTTCTGTGCTTGTTATTTGGATGCTGGGCACGTTCCAGTCACTGGTTTCGTCTGCTACAGTCCAAGTTTCAGGTCCTGGATATGTTACAATTGTAGAAGTCTTCCTAGGCAACCCATCCATAGCTTGGAAAGTAGGTTGTTTGGAAAAAGGGACAGAAAGAGAACCATTTATACGATTCTTGCTATATTTGGCCTCCTTTGGTGCCGTAGTCATAAATAAATATGCTTTCCTTGGGAGGATATAATTCTGGTTTAGAAAATAATATCAAAGACCCAGAAGAAAAAAATAATAATGAACCGCTAGGAAAATTCAGTGGTGGATGTGGCTGGATGCGTTCAAAACTTAGAATTGTACTAGGGTTCCTTCTGTGAATCTGAAGGCCCTCACTCACGTCTTCTCCCCTGCATGCTTTGCTCCTAGGTGGTAAGGCATGTCTCCTTATGCTGAGTGCATCATCCTCTAATACCAAGCATCTGCCACATGCTCATCTGGCGTATCGATCCATGGGGCATGACAAAGCATCTGCAGCATTCAGCTGGAGGCATTAGGGCAGATGCCTTTCTGCAGCCATTAAAAATAGAAGTTTGATTGTTACTTCCAACCTTCTGATTTCCCATGAAATGTGCCCGGGTTTGCTTCCCATTACAGACAAGGCGCCAGGTTAGAAGGATTATAAACTCAGTATGGCAATTTTTGTTCTTAATGGGAAAATTTTTAACGTAATGCCTTGGTTGTTTATCAGTTACAGAAAATATCACCTGGAGGGTATCCTGAAGTTATATTCCAGAAGGAAACACTCTTTTCCCAAAATATGTTATGGATTCAAATAGGCCTCAGCAATGTCAGGCAAGGAACCAGCACGCTGACACAACTATATCCTGCTCAGTATGTAGCATTCTCCAGGTAACCAGCAGCTCTGCCTTGGTTATACTGAGTAGTGCTCCCGCATGTCTCAAAAGTCACTTACAAGCCACAGTGCAAGTGAGTTGTCTGATGAAAGTGTCTGCTTGTGAAATGTATGTTTCAAGAACTTTTTAAATGGTTAGGTCTAGAAAAGTGTGAGGATCCAGCGAGGAGAAAAATATTTTCCTGCTAAATCAAGGCCTGCAATAGTAATAGTGGAATTTCCCAGGTAAAACACAGTCTAATTTCTGTGCTAGCAACAAGCAGCTTTGAAGGCACAACAGGCAAGACGGGGTTGCTTGGACTAAGAGCACAGGTCTTCATATTTTAGGCAAGAAAATGCTTGCCCAAGATCTTGAGTATTAGCCCATTTTAAGATAAATCCATAGCCTCTGAGACCACCACTCGTCTGGATTCAAATGATCAGGCCCTGAGGGCCATCAGTGTTGCCTCTCACATACATGCAGCAGAAGCAGCCTCCATGCTATGGCGTGGTTCACCTCGTCTTCTAGATATCTCATGCTGTGTGAAGTTTATTTCCATGCCAAAGCCACTCAGAGCCCGCACAGCCGGCTCTCTCTTCCCTCCAGCAATGTCGCCAACCTTCCTCTAAGTGCCTGTGATTGTCAGCAGTCTGCCTACTTGTTTGTACTGCATGGCTGATGTGATGACAACTAGCCTCCTTCAGGGTTGGCAGCAGACTTTGGGAGGTCACACAGAGAAATTCTGCCTCATCCTAGAAGTGCCTTTGCCTGCAGAGGGTCCATGTTCTCATGTTAGCTGTGGGTGATGCTGTACCTTGCACAGCTGGAGCTGCGGGCACAGGTTGCTGTTGTCTGAGTGCCTTTGTGATGGAAGAAACAAATTTCCTACTAAGAGGGGAAAGATGTAACGTCAAGGCTCAGGAAGAAGAGGCATTCAGTGAGGAGGAATTTTCCTCAGGAACCTATAGAGAGCGATGATTTCAGCTTCCTTTTCTCCAAACTATACAAGCCCAGTGTCCTTAGCTGCTCCTCACAGGACATGCCTTCCAGCCCTTTCACCAGCTTTGTTGCTGTCCTGTGGATGCATTCAAGGACCTTCATATACCTGCTGCCTGCAGTGCCCATCTTGTCTTCCATCCTTTTTAATCCCTTTCTGTATTTACAGTGGCAGATCTCCCCATGAGGCATCCATTTGGTGTTTAGTTACTGCAGGCTCCCTGTTTATTCAAAGAAGAGCAGTAGCTGCTGCCCAAGGGCAGTTCAGTTCACCTGGCTCTGGGGTTATCCCAGGGAGTTCCTCTCTCCCTCTTCCTGTTGATGAAGCCCAGGATGACAGGATTTCCAGCACAGGTATGCCATTTAAGTGGGACGGGTCTAGATCCTCTGTCACATTGCGTGGGAGCTGAAGGAAGGGGAGCTGCTTTCCTCCCTGCTTGCTGGTGCTACCAACAACTCTGTGTCTTGAAGAGCTGGTGGACTGGGAAACCCTGAGTGCAAGGGATTTGGCAAGGTCCTTACTCTGGCTGGGCAGTTGGAGGAGTTGCCAAATGAAGTAATGTATACCTGCCTCTGTGCTGGAAATTACAGAAATCCTGCAAAGGGGCGCAGTCCTGCAGAAATCTATGTGTAGAGTTCATGTAGAGCATGCAGAGTCCATTGCTGGTTCATGTTTCTGCAGGAAATATCACAGAGGAGCCTGTTTGGACATCAGTTTGAGAAGTAGCCTGGTAAATTTAGCTCTATTGAAATAACAACAATAGTTTTCAGTGTCAGTTTCTAGAAAGGGAGAAAGAAGAGCCTGCTGAACAGGCTTTTCTGTATACTCTGTGGACTGGGATGCAGTAATTGTGGTTGCATGCTAAGGACTTTTTGCAAGAGTCTGCTCTCCCTTCTTTCAGTGAAGCCAGTCTTCTTCCTGTGAAACAGGTCTCCTGGAAGAAGCACATCATGGAAGCAAATGAATTTGGTGTCTAGTGCCTGGTTGGGCAAAGGACAAGAGGAAGAGAGGTCATAAATAAATCAATTCTGTCCTTACCCTTTTTACATATCTGCATGAAATGAAAGAACATGAGTCATAAAGATACTTCCCTCTCTGGCAACTGGCCCATGAAAAGGGAGAAGATACTTTCTCAGTTTTCAGGAACAAGTAAGGCTTGTTCATGGTGGGGTGTGCTTACCTTTGCCATTTACTCTGTGCAGGCAGGTCTCACAGAGGAATGAATATGGCCAGACTACATTTACTTATGACAGAAAGGTATGTGTGTTTTACATACATCAGCCACGCCAAGCTCTCTTGTTCCGCCAATGTCTTATTATTGTATGAGAGGTAGATTTCCCACTTTTTTCTTTTGCCTTCACCTAACTCTTGTTTGTAACACTGCAGATGTGTACATCCACTCTTTCAGGTCTCTGATTTGTGAGAATTTCTCTTTTCTATTTAGAATAATAGTACTAACTCAAGACTGCTTTCCCGTTGGCAACTTCAAAAAATACCTTATTATAAGACTTCTTTTGGCCCATGCAGAATGTAGCAAGAAAAGATATTATTCTATGAAATACACTGTATCCCATCACATTCCTTATAATTTTATAATTATTCTCAAATACAAAAATCTAAATAATTTTTTCTTTAGTGTCACTTTGCCGTCTTTTCAAAATCTAAATAAAATAATTTTTTCTTTAGTGTCACTTTGCCGTCTTTCATAACTGTAATACCAGTAAAGTTTGTGAGAAACTGTGATATTAAATTATACATTCTAAAGAATTCCTAGTAGAAATATTAGGAACTTTTAACTTCACACACATTTGTATTGGGTTTGCATGGCAAGGTTTTGGTAGCCTGAAGTCTGCAGGGGTGGCTTCTGTGAGAAGCTGCTAGAAGCTTCCACCATGTCCTATCGAGCCAATGCCAGCCAGCTCCAAGACGGACCCACCACTGGCCACAGCTGAGCCCATCAGTGATGGTTGTAGCACCTCTGTTAACAAGGGGGGAAAACCCCCTGCATGGAAGCATCCAGAAGAGTGAAAATATGTGAAAGCAACAACTCTGCGGGCACCAGGTCAGTGAAGAAGGAGGGGGAGGAGGTCAGAGCAGAGATTCCCCTGCAGTCTGTGGTGAAGACCATGATCACAGAATCACAGAATCTTCTTCTAGGTTGGAAGGGACCTTAAAGATCATCTTGTCCAACCGTCAACCTAACTGACAAAAATAGATACCCGCACAACCAACAAGAAGCATCACCATCACTAATGATGAGGCAGGCTGTCCCTCTGCAGCCCCTGGAGGGTAACAGTGGCACAGATATCCAACTGCAGAACATGGAGGACCCCACACTGGAGCAGGTGGATGCCCGAAGGAGGCTGTGAACCCATGGGAAACCCACACTGGAGCAGGCTTCTGTCAGGACCTGTGGCTCTGTGGAGAGAGGAGGCCATACCAGCGCAGGTTTGCTGACAGGACTTGTGACCCCTTGTGGGGACCCATGCTGGATCAGTTGGTTCCTGAAGGACTGCACCTGATGGAAGGGACCCACACAGGAGTGGTTCATGAGGAACTGCAGCCCATGGATGACCCCACACTGGAGCAGGTGGATGCCCGAAGGAGGCTGTGAACCCGTTGGAAACCCGCACTGGAGCAGGCTTCTGTCAGGACCTGTGGCTCTGTGGAGAGAGGAGGCCATACCAGCGCAGGTTTGCTGACAGGACTTGTGACCCCTTGTGGGGACCCATGCTGGATCAGTTGGTTCCTGAAGGACTGCACCTGATGGAAGGGACCCACACGGGAGTGGTTCATGAGGAACTGCAGTCCATGGAAAGGACCCACATTGAGGAAGCTTGTGGAGGATTGCCTCCCATGGGAGGGACCCACCATGGAGCAGGGGAAGAGTGAGGAGTCCTCCCCCTGAGGAGGAAGGAGCAGCAGAAACAATATGTGATAAGGTGACCACAACCCCCATTCCTCATCCCCCTACACTGCTTGGAAGGAGGAGGCAGAGAAATTGTGAGTGAAGTTGAGCCCAGGATGTGATGAGGTGACCACAACCCCCATTCCCCATCCCCCTACGCTGCTTGGAAGGAGGAGACAGAGAAATTGTGAGTGAAGTTGAGCCCAGGAAGAAGGCAGGGTGGTGGGGAGAGGTGTTTTAAAATTTGGTTTTATTTTTCATTATCCTACTCTGATTTGTTTGGTCATAAATTAAGCTAATTACCCCAAGGCGAGTCTGTTTCTCCTGTCGTGGTAATTGCCGAGTGATCTCCCTGTTCTTATCTCCACGCATGAAGTCTGTTTCTCCTGTCAGTGATCTCCCTGTTCTTATCTCCACGCATGAGCCTTTTGTTATATTTTCTTTCTCCTGGTCCAGCCGAGGAGGGGAGTGACAGAGCAGCTTTGGTGTCCAGCCAAGGAGGGGAGTGACAGAGCAGCTTTGGTGGGTACCTGGTGTCCAGCCAGGGTCAACCCACCAAAATATTTAGTGGGAATTTTTTTAAGTGTTTTAAGTTAAACTGTTATTCAGTCAGTGTGTCATGCTCCTTGCTGGCTTTCACCCTGTAGGGCAGGAGTCCCACTTGAAGTAGCAGGAGATCAGAGAAGGTGCCGTCTGATGCAGGATTAGTTGCACTTTGTTTCCACTCTGAAATAAGACGTAAAGAGTTACCCTCATCAGTGCTTGAAAGGTAATACAAAGATATCTTGAAATTAGCAGGTCCTTCTAGCAGGTTTTCAGATCAACCATTTCCCTTGAGTTTTACATTATTCTGCTCGGTACCAGGAAAGTTTTCTTTTGCTGTGTTCTGTTGTGAAAACCGCTTCTGTAACATAAAAATGAAGCGTGTATGTTGACAAAGTTCATGTAAATCCGTTTGCTCTGCTTATTCTCGTTTGGCTCTTGTGTACACTTATTTCATGGGTAAAAAGATACTTTAAAGTGTTCTTTATCTTTGCTTATTGTCAGAACTGAAATTCTCGAAGCGGCTGGTCACCAGAAGCACCTCTATTCTGAATACATTTTAAATAATAAGGCTTTGAAGCTTTCCTCTCCAGAGCTATCTCAAGATGTCAAGAGAAAAGTTATTCTATCACTTTAGCTGTAGCAGTCACTATCTCAGATATAATATATGGTTCTATTTCCCTCTCATTTGGATAATTTGATTGGATATATTTTGCAATTTTCCTTTTAATTGGAATTTCTGCTTATTCTTCATGAGAATTATCGTGCGCCTCACCCCATAATTTCCAGACTAATGTGTATTGGTGTTTTGCTGGCTGGCATTATGATACTGAAAATCCTTTGAATTCTTCCTTTAACAGTAGTTGAATCACCAGAGGCATTTCTTCCAAGTGCAAAAACAGAATTACTAACCAAATTGAATAAAGTTTAAAAAATGTAAATAGCATTAAAAATGAATGATGTCTCACTGCATAAAAGTCATACCCGTAAATAGAATGTTTTAGCTGTTCATTAAGATTCTTTTTTTCTTTGCCTGCTGTTCATTTGAAGCAGCTGAGGGTAAGTATCTGTGAGATGAAACGCAGTTCAGGTTACTCTCAGCTGTTAAAAAAGGAAGATAGGTCAAACGAGAGGCAGGCATCATCCCCCTGGAGATGACAGCCCCTGATCCTGCCCTTTGCCCCGATTAGACAAGGACCCAGCCGGGATAACTGCCGGGGAGGGATCTGGGATGTCAAAGCCTAGGGGCTGGTGAAAGGCCTCAAGCGAGCTTTGGGACTGCTTGGTGTGACGTTTGTGGAGTACAGGGAGGCACAGTGAGTACAAAATGAATGTTAAAAGTGAACTGGTTGGATACGATGGCACTCCCTAACTATTCGAAATGTCAAGTGGCAAAATGGTTCAGCTGGGAAGGGGTCTTTGAAGACCATCTAGTCCAACAGCCTGCTCAAAGCAAGGCCGACTTCCAGATTAGGTCAAGTGGCTGATATGTGGGTAAACATGTATAAACACAGATTAGGGGAGAATTAGCCTTAGCTGGGTTGAAGCAGGCATGGACTAAGGAAAAAAAAAAAAAAGGTTTTATAAACTAACATGAGCATTTAAAGCTTATAAACACAGATTAGGGGAGAATTAGCCTTAGCTGGGTTGAAGCAGGCATGGACTAAGGAAAAAAAAAAAAAAGGTTTTATAAACTAACATGAGCATTTAAAGCTTTTCTGGTAAAACTTGCCTTTTTTCGTGAAGGTCTGTATGTTCCACGCCTGGTCTTTCTGATACCACCGTAAGGCTACCTCCCCTAATGAAACGCATCCTCGGTGAAGAAGCTTCCTCTGGGAAGGTGCCAGCATACGCTACATTCTCCGTCCTACTAACTGTCCTCCACTGTCCCCAAGCGTGCTGTGTCTCTGTCAATCACCCTGATTATAATTTTGAACTCTGCTGCACCGAAGTCACAGTGTCCCAGAAGCAGTTGCTCCCGCTTTTAAGAATTGCTAATTATGGAAGCGTCCCTTTTCCCATTAGCTCACAGCTGCAAGCAGAAAGCACAAAAATTAGGCTAAAATGTAAAGCAGGGGAGGGGATGCTGGATCCTTCCTTGGAAAAAGGATGGGAGGGAGGGAGAGAAGGAAAAGAGATTAGGGAAGTCCTACATAACTTGACGGGACAGGGGGACATGGTGCGGAAGGTCTCAGGTCACCTGCATGGCTTGGGGCCACATGTAGCATGCCTGTGGGTGGACGGTCCCAGGTCACTGGGGCTGACTGGTCAGGCATGGGCTTGCAAGTGTACCCAATGTATCACTCGAGGGCATGCTTTGAAACTAGTCTTCTTCTGATTTCATTGAAATTAGCTGTGGTTTTGGCCCAAATTTTTAATAGTCAAAATGTTACTCAGGGGGCTGGACGTTGTCAAAGCTCAGAGGAGGTATTCTAGCAGCTTCACTACAGGCTGTAACCTGAACTCAGTGTAAACAATTTTCTAATGTAAATAAAGTCTTTATTTTAAGGCCTCCAACTGTTACAATGACTCCTGGTCAAAAAAGAACCTGATTTTGTGCTGTGGGCAATTCTGCGGCACCAAATTTTGTGCAGAATGACAGCCTGATGGCAGTGAAAACAAAGAGACTTGGGCTTTTGACTTGGAGTTGGCAGAGCAGCTCTATATTGCCTGGTCACAGGTCGGCTGTCACGGGTGTGCAGTCAGGGAGGCGAGGAGCAGCAGGCTGTGCGTCATCCCTACTATTTTCGACTGCAGAAGTACCCACTAGTGGCCCAAGGTGGCTAAATTTATGTTCAGGCTGCCTGGCGATGGCACGTGGTGTAACCCATGCATTGTTTTACCTTGCTTTGAGCCCCTTCCCCAGGGACTTTGTGTCCATCCAGGACCAGGCTTGGATACAGCCCAGCTGTGCAGCCTTGGCTTGGGCTGCTACCAAAATCACTGACCTGCAAGTAAAACCATGTGAGGTGAGGAAGGCAAAAGTACGAACAGGGTAGATGGGTTATTGAGAGCAATTCAGGAGGGAAAAAGAGCAACATGGAAAGGTATAAAATCCTAAAGGAGAAGTGTAATGAGGAGGTGGTAGGTCAGCAGCACAGAGCTGTGGGGCTGACCCTTTCCCCACCTGCCTGATGCCTGCAAAAGCTCGTTAGGGGTCTTATCAGGGTGTGGAGCATACTAATGCCTGGTAACTCATTAAAGCCCAGCTATCTTTTGTGCGTGTTCACCAAGAAATGGCTGCTGGGTGGGTACCCAAACGAAGCTGTGCGTACCTTGCTGGCAGAGCCTCTTGGCGCATGGTAAGAGCTGGCTGGGTAAGGGGACCCAGAGAGAGCTGGCTGTACCCTGGAGAATGACCAAGAGTCCAAAATACATGTGTGACCAGATACGATTTGGCATGCCTGCAGCTCTCTCTAAAGGCTAATGTATAGTGAGATACAAGCCTGTCATGCCTGGACTTGGTCAGCCTTACAGGAAAACACTGATGGCATTTTCTGAAGTGGCTCCTTCATGGCACTGGAGAGCTGTTCCCAAAGCAGGGGTGGACTTTCAAGGGTCAAGTGAGAACTGAGATGCTTTTAAGGCCAAGGGAAGGAAGCATAAGAAATGGAGCAAATACAGTCTTTCATCTTGTACTAGTTCCACGTGTAGATGCTGCAGGTTTTTTTCCTTCTTAACCATTACTTTTAATACTGATGAACCTTAACCATTCTTAACAATTCTTAACCATTACTTTTAATACTGATGAACTTTTTTTAAAAAAAAGACTCCAAACCTGACACATTTATCCTACCAGAATTTGTTTTGAGTAGTTACTCATTTTTTAATTCATTTTATTTTGACTTCATTGCAATCCTAAGCGCTGTGTACCATGGTTAACTGCATAATGTCTGAAAAGTTGCTTCCTCTTGCTTGTTTAAATCAGCTCCTTACTAACTTCACTGGAAACTCTTCCACCAAGACAGGCACTGCAAAATCATTCCACCTTCACCTCCCTTATACCATTCATGATCCTAGAAACCTCCAGTGTATTCTTTCTAACATATGCCTCCTAACTTTGTGTTTCTTTCCAAGAAATAGTAAAAATATCTTTAATTTTTTTCAATGTTAGGCTTTCTAAAGGAGGAAGAAAGGACTTCAGCCCATGATTGGGGTTCTTTCTTCTTCCTTTCTTTGGTGATCCATCTCTAGTTTACTATGATAACTACTAATGAGACACTGAGATACTGCACTTAAAAAAAAGTTAGGTACAGACACATGCAGAAGGATTGTTGGGCAGGATGTTTTATTAATTGGGGTTCTTTCTTTCTTTCTTTGATGATCCATCTGTAGTTTACTATGATAGCTACTAATGAGACACTGAGATTCTGCACTAAAAAAAAAGTTAGGTACAGATGCACGCAGAAGGATTGTTGGGCAGGATGTTTTATTGTAAAAGCCGCCCTTTTTATTTACAACATGGAGGCTTTCAAAAGTGATCCTAAATGTCATTAATCATGAAAATGTGGGCCCCGTGTGATAAAAAGAAGTGCATGATTTCTAGGTGTATACAAATTGTTGTGAAATGTATCTGAAGAATATTTATACAGATATGCAGTGTTCTCAACGCTGACAAAAGATGCAGCATTAACAACAGGTGATACGGCTGAGCATTATTACATTGTTCAAGGCATCTCCTTGAAAATGTGTCAGATAGGTATGTAAGTTTCAGAAACAGAAGTAAGTCTTCCAATTCTTAATGCGGACTGAAAAACAAGTGAAAAAGATTGCATTCTGAGTAGGAATCAAAGCATTTTCTTACGAAGGTTTAAATGAAAATGCAATGTTGCTCCCATAGCTTGTAGTTGTAGACAACTATGATTTGCTAAAGTAATTCTCTGTTGACAGAATGATTCTTCTTTAGCTACCAGCTGAGAGAATGTGCTTATATACTTTGTCTTTCACTTTCTCTATTGATACTACATAAAGATTAAGTAGAAGATTATGTTTCACTCCCACCTAGTGGCAAATAAAACATGCACGGAGTAATTTTTTTTCCTTTTCTTTAGGGCTACAGGAATTTGCGTTACCCTTCCTAGAAATGACTGCGTGGAGACAGTGGTTTTACTGCAGCTTTGCTTGTGGCAGAGATTAGCTTTGAGTTGCTTAAAAGTTACATACAAACAACTTCTAAATTAAAGTAAACCCACTTGAGTTGGCACAAATGAAAAAAAAAAACCAAACATATTTCTGTGCCTGTAACTAGGCAGTTTTTTGTGCAAAAGAAAATTAAGACAAATTTAGGCCAGGATTTTATGACTTAGCTTTATTTTTTACTTTTAATGTATGTAGTTAATCATAGGATGAGACTGTAAGATAAGAGCTCATGTATGTGGAAAAAAAAGTGAGTAGCGATTTGTTTGGCTTTAAAATAGTCCACATAGAGTGTGTCCCACCAGCAGCACTTAGCAGGACCCCAGGCTGAATGGAGCTGCCAGTGGCTGCTTGGGTCCTTGCTTGGTGGTTAAGTCCCGCCCAGACAGTGGGTCTGGGGACAGGGTTTACCGAATACCATGGGACCAATTCATCCACCAGGGTTTGCACAGCCCTGAAGACATCATGGATGGGGTTTTAGCTCTGGACTGAGACCTCAACATAGCAGTCTATAATTTTGCCATTTGCCCATAGAGTTGGCGTATACTAGAGCTGCAGAGTCAGCTTTCATTAAAGACCATTTCATTAAAGACAATTCCTAGCATTGTGGTTGCAAAGAGAATCCACTGGAGATGTTTTTCTAGAAGTAGACTGATGCAACTCTGCAACTAGAATTAAGATGTATAAAGGCATGTTAATTAGCTTGTTTGATTAGTTACATCATCTTGGAAGATAAAATTATATGGTTGGGAGAGGTTCCAAGAGGTCATAAAGTCTATTCCTGTGCCAAAAAGCAGTACTTCTTCTAGCAGCAACATTCCGTGATAAGTAATAATGCAACCTAGTCTTTAGTATCTCAAAAGTTGGATCTTCTATGTTCCTGCAACAGCTTATTCCATGCTTCTGTATCCTCAGAGTTAGAAGGTTATTTTTCTAACATCCAAACTGAATCTTTTTTGTTGCAGTTGAAGCTCGATCTTTCCAGTATTCCCTGTAGACAGCCCTGTCCCCAGTTTGGGATTTTCTTGAATGGATGTTGTCTTCTCTCCAGACGGAAAAAACTTTGTTCATTCAGTCTTTCCAAATAGGTCATGTTTTCGAGATATCTGGTCATCCTGATTGCTGTCCTCTGGACTTTTTCAGAACCAGCCAGTGTGGGTAGGCCAGATGGATCATTTAATATTTTTATGGGTTACACTCCTGTTGTTATGACCTAGTGGGATATATAAGTTTGGCATCAGCATGGCATCATTGACTTCTGTTCTGCTTACGATCCACTGAAATGCTAGATATTTCTTTGCAGATATTTCTCTGCTGTCTAGTCCAGTCATGCAACTCATTATTCCTGCTTAGGTGTAGACTTTTGCATTTTTCTTAGCATCTTTCTTTTAGCTGAATCATATGCTATTTTAGAAAAAAAGTCTTCAGTTTAATAATGACTTTGAATTCTAACCCTGTCAGAAAGCTTATTTGCTTCTTTTTTATTTTTTTTTCATTTGCAGATTTAATAGGAATATGCTCTTTTCCATCAGCCAGCAATTGATAGTGTTATGTCTAAGACAGCCCTGCAGAAACATATTGTCATTCAGTTTCACTGTGAGTCCATGATAGTTTCTTTTAAAACAGTTTTTCAATTACTTTTCCTCTTTTCCTACAGTAATTTCATCTGTAGTTTACTTACGAGAATGTCCTTTTCTGAGTCCAGCTTCATGACATCTGCTATTTCTCCTCTACCAGCAGAAGGAAACTGGTTTAGATTAATATTTGTCCTTGACAAATCCACATTGACTGTTTCCTCCTTGTTTTATAGATTGTACTGGGTTTGCATGGCAAGCTTTTGGTAGTGGAGGGGGTACAGGGGTGGCTTCTGTGAGAAGCTGCTAGAAGCTTCCACCATCTCTAATAGAGCCAACACCAGCCAGCTGTTGCTCACCAAGGCCGAGCCCATCAGTGACGGTAGTGCCTCTGGAATAACATATTTAAGATGGGGAAAAAATGCTGTGCAACAGCTGCCAGAGAAAGGAATGAGAATATGTGAGAGCAACAGCCCTGCAGAGAGCAAAGACAATGAAGAAGGAGGGGGAGGAGGTGCTCCAGGTATAAGACCAGATATTCCCCTGCAGTCTGTGGTGAAGACCATGATGAGGCAGGCTGTCCCTCTGTGGCCCATGGAGGGTAACAGTGGCATAGAAGTCCAACTGCAGCCCATGGAGGACCCCACACTGGAGCAGGTGGATGCCCAAAGGAGGCTGTGAACCCATGGAGAGCCCAAGACCTGGAGAGAGGACTCCATGCTGGAGCAGATTTGCTGACAGGACTCCACAGGTGACCCAAGCTGGATCAGTTGGTTCCTGAAGGACTGCACACTGTGGAGGGGACCCACACTGGAGAAGCTTGTCGAGGACTGTCTCCCATGGGAGGGACCCACCCTGGAGCAGAGGAAGAGTGTGAGGAGTCCTGCCCCTGAAGAGAAAGGAGCAGCAGAGACAATATGTGATGAACTGACCAAAACCTGCATTCCTCATCCCTCTGTGCCACCCGGGGAAGGAGGTAAAGAAATCAGGAGTGAAGTTGAGCCCAGGAAGAAGGGAGGGGTGGGAGGGAAGGAGTTTTAAGACTTGGCTTTATTTCTCATTGTCCTACTCTGATTTGATTGCTCTAATAGAGCCAACACCAGCCAGCTGTTGCTCACCAAGGCCGAGCCCATCAGTGACGGTAGTGCCTCTGGAATAACATATTTAAGATGGGGAAAAAATGCTGTGCAACAGCTGCCAGAGAAAGGAATGAGAATATGTGAGAGCAACAGCCCTGCAGAGAGCAAAGACAATGAAGAAGGAGGGGGAGGAGGTGCTCCAGGTATAAGACCAGATATTCCCCTGCAGTCTGTGGTGAAGACCATGATGAGGCAGGCTGTCCCTCTGTGGCCCATGGAGGGTAACAGTGGCATAGAAGTCCAACTGCAGCCCATGGAGGACCCCACACTGGAGCAGGTGGATGCCCAAAGGAGGCTGTGAACCCATGGAGAGCCCAAGACCTGGAGAGAGGACTCCATGCTGGAGCAGATTTGCTGACAGGACTCCACAGGTGACCCAAGCTGGATCAGTTGGTTCCTGAAGGACTGCACACTATGGGGAAAAAATGCTGTGCAACAGCTGCCAGAGAAAGGAATGAGAATATGTGAGAGCAACAGCCCTGCAGAGAGCAAAGACAATGAAGAAGGAGGGGGAGGAGGTGCTCCAGGTATAAGACCAGATATTCCCCTGCAGTCTGTGGTGAAGACCATGATGAGGCAGGCTGTCCCTCTGTGGCCCATGGAGGGTAACAGTGGCATAGAAGTCCAACTGCAGCCCATGGAGGACCCCACACTGGAGCAGGTGGATGCCCAAAGGAGGCTGTGAACCCATGGAGAGCCCAAGACCTGGAGAGAGGACTCCATGCTGGAGCAGATTTGCTGACAGGACTCCACAGGTGACCCAAGCTGGATCAGTTGGTTCCTGAAGGACTGCACACTGTGGAGGGGACCCACACTGGAGAAGCTTGTCGAGGACTGTCTCCCATGGGAGGGACCCACCCTGGAGCAGAGGAAGAGTGTGAGGAGTCCTGCCCCTGAAGAGAAAGGAGCAGCAGAGACAATATGTGATGAACTGACCAAAACCTGCATTCCTCATCCCTCTGTGCCACCCGGGGAAGGAGGTAAAGAAATCAGGAGTGAAGTTGAGCCCAGGAAGAAGGGAGGGGTGGGAGGGAAGGAGTTTTAAGACTTGGCTTTATTTCTCATTGTCCTACTCTGATTTGATTGGTCATAAATTAAATTAATTTTCCCCTGTGATGGCAATTGCTCAGTGATCTCCCCATCCTTATCTTTCGCTGTATTTTCTCTCTGCTTAAAGATACTGGATTGTTTGTCTCAGTGGTTTGGGGGAACTGGACACAACTAGCTATCCTTCTGTATTTACTCTTAGTTTTGTCTCCTTTTAAAGCTAAGTGCCATAGTCGCCCTTCCAAGTTTTGCAGTAACCCCTCAGTCCTCCAAGTGTGATCCAAGTTTGCCAATGTCAGTTTGTTTAATCTACTAGCATAGTATTCATGAGGCCTGACTGATTTGAAAAAAAACACTTTTCTTATTTAAATGCTTTCTAACCTGTCTTTTCTCTATTCTAAGCAGTGATTACTCACTCTTTTTAGTTCATTAGCGAATTGATTTCTGGTTTTATGTGAAGACAAATACCTGGTCATTCCTGGTGTCATCTGCCAATACATTGTCTTTTCAATCGAGCAACAGATCGATATTTTTCTTGGTCATTGTCTTGCTACTTGATATCCCTACAGATGGAGTTTGTGTTACCTTTGAAATCCCTCATCTGCTGGCATCTCCTCTTGGTTTTGGTTTTCTTTTTTTTCTGTGTGGTTTCTTTTTTTCTTCTTTTTTTTTTTTTTTCCTGGGAATTTCTTTTTTTCCCATTTTTCACGCTCTGGAGAAGAGCACTGCTGTTGTCTGGTGGTTAAAATTTTTTTTTTTTTTCCTGGGAATGTCTCATTTTCCCCCTAGTTGCTTATACTATTATTTTGCATACAACCCTATAAATCTGACTTATTTTTCGTGGCTGTGTGCTTATTTCCTGCATTTGATATTGTTGGAAAGAACATAAGATAGCTAAACTGACTTCTCATTGCAGCTCTTGTCCTCCCTCTCTATTAGGAAAACTGTCACTTGCAAACTAGCTTTTGTAGTCTTACAAGGTTTCCAAGAGCCATTTTTCTTTTTATATTTCAGACCTGTGAGATTTTACCTGTGGATTCTCTGCGATTATTGAAGTCTGCCTTCCTGAAATCCCTGTTTTATTACCCTCTTCTGCCTCTTTCCTTCTTAGGGAATGTGTGTGTTATCTTTACGGAAATAGTCTTGCATTCTCAATCACTTTCTGCCTCTGCTAAGGATAAAAACTACAAAAGCCTTCTCTAGCTGCTTCTTGTAACCTCTTAAAAAATGAAGCATCTCAAGAGCTATATGCGGCTGTCTTCTTTTTCCAGCAATTTTGGGTTAATTGACCATCTTCACTGTGCTGACTCTTGAATAGTTGCAAACAATTCTGGCTTGCATTGGCCTCATCTACGTTGGTGACCAAGAGTCACCCAACTCCCGATGTTAGCAAACACATTCTTCCACCCTCCTATCTGTTTTCATCAAAGTTTATTAAGTTTATTATATTTATTTAATCAGAGTTTATTATAAAAAGCCTTTCTCCCCCAGTGGTTTGGACCTATGAGCACCACTGATAAACACAGCAATGCTTTCTCTCTTTTTTTTCCAGAACAAACTACACAGCTTGTATTAACATCTGATTTCTTCCATAAATCTAATCATGGATGACAATAGTGGCATAATCCATGAGAGGGGATAATTGCAGTGATATAAAAGTTTCTTTGACTGATGGGATTTGTTTCCTTCCCTTGTGGGAAGCATTTTGAAGTGGTGTGACTGTTCCATGCTAGTGAGGCTGAGCCACTCTAAGTTTTTGGTTGTGACTAAAGGTACGCAAAATTGCTGCGTTTATGAGGCCTATGCTCCCATCTATGTTTTTAAAGCATCAAAGTGCAACTTAACCAATTCCCCCATGCTATGGTTTAGTTTTATATCCAGGATTCTGCAGCACAGTGATTGAAATTTTAAAGACGTCATCTCATTAATTGAAACTAATATCAAGGATAAATTACATGAAATTAAGAGGGCTGTAGTGATATTTTTGATTGAAGTCTTGTATTCAATGAAAAGGTCTATTATTCTCTTCATTGAACTCAGAAGAATCTTAGATCTACTCCATCCCACTTCCGAGAGTCCAGGTGCTTTGATGTACAGCTCACAAGGATTTTGCCACAGCGTACACAGGCATTGATTGTAATTTATTTTATCCAGCTTATGTTCCCAGTGTATACTTCATCAAGGTATTAAAATACAGATAGAACAATTCAGATGATCAATGTACTTGAAGATAAGATACCCACCTTTTAAAATTATATTCCACTCCTTTTCCAAAATGTTACACTGAAGTTTTACTTTGAAGTGTTTTGTTAGTTCAGTGAGAGGGAAACATACTCTTAGATGAATGGATAGTAAGTCTTAGCTTTTGAGAAATTAAAATATTTTATTTCCTGAGATGATTCTTTGTATTATTCAGAATATTTGAAGATTAAGCTCAATTCAGATATACGCTCTCAAAAAAGATAACACAAGGAATTTCTAAATCCTCATTTGGGTATGCAGATAGATGTCGAGTCAGTGCAATTGAGGAGAACATCTAAGTTTTGGCTTGAAGGCATTGGCTTTCTAGTATTTTAATAGGCAAGCTGTTCAGTAAACAGAAGGGAGCTCTATAATTCCTCAAGAAGTCTTTGGAGGGATTTAAGCCCTGTATATTTTGTTTACAAATACTTCTCATAATGCAGATGGGTAGTGATGTTGTTGCTTTTTAGATTGTTGAAAATATGAAAGCCAGCTATTTGATGCTTAAAATGCATTCGCTTCCCAGTGTGTATTCCTCCTATGAAGTTTTATTCTTCTTGATATCATGCTTATCTACAGTGAGTAATGATATCACGTATAATGGATTACAGTCTATTTCATCAAGAGAAAAAGAAAAAGCAGGTGAATTTTTGAGTCCAAATATCCAATTTTCTCCAACTAGCCAAAGAAAAGGAGAAAGAAAAACCACAAAAACCAGCAAAGCTTTTGAAGAAAGATTCACTGTGTTGTGTCAATAGACTTTTTTCCACTTATGCATCGAGTGGAATTATCAGTAAGATGAAAAGAAAAGCCAATCCACTAAAGAAAAGTGAAATTTCAGAAGCTACCAGTACTCCTCTAGAAATTAACTTCATACAGCAGAATCTTCAAGGGCAAACCTTTTCTCTACATCCTTTCTTAAGCTTAAGTATTTGATCTAGCATCAGGTATTGGAGGATGAAGGGATTGAGAGCAGCCCTGCTGAGAAGGACATGGGAGTACTGGTGGATGAAAAGCTGGGCAGGAGCTGACAATGTGCCCTAGCAGCTCAGAAGCCAACCATATCCTGGGCTGCATCAAAAGAAACATGGCCAGCAGGTCAAGGGAAATCATTTTGCCCCTCTGCTCTGCTCTGATGAGACCCCACCTGGAGTACTGCATCCAGCTCTTGGAGTCCTCAGCACAGGAAAGACATGGACCTATTGGAACAGGTCCAGAGGAGGTTCACGAAAATGGTCAGAGGGCCGGAGCACCTCTCCTGTGAAGACAGGCTGAGAGAGTTGAGGTTGTTCAGCCTGGAGAAGAGAATGTTTCAGGGAGACCTTATAGCAGCTTTTCATTACTTAAAGGGGGCCTACAGGAAAGACCGCCTACAGGAAACTTTAAATTTAGTTTGTTACAATAGAACAAGAGGTAATGGCTTTAAACTAGGAAGATTTAGACTAGATATAAGGAAGAAATTCTTTACTGTGAAGGTGGTGAGACATTGGCACAGGTTGCCCAGAGAGGTGGTAGATGCCCCATCCCTGAAAACATTCAAGGTCAGTTTGGACGGGGCTTTGAGCAACCTGATCTTGTGGGAGGTTTCCCTGCTCGTTGCAGAGGGATTGGACTAGATGACTTTTAAAGATCCCTTCCAACCCAAACTATTCTATGATTCTTTGTGAAAAATCTTCCATATGAGAAGTTTTCATGTTTCAGAACCATAACATATTTTCTGAATTTGAGATCTGCTTTCATTAGGTTTCCTGGTGGATCCTGGGAGGTCATCTTCAGCTCTTCTTTTTGTCTTGGATCTGAGCTCTGCTGAACATGTTTGTCCCTCTGTGCTGGGGTAGCAGAATATCTTGGCTTCCAGCATAGGGCACGTATCTTGTGGAAACCTCCAAACCTTCTCCTTGGAAGAGGAACCAAATCTAATTTTCCCTTTATCTGAAACTTCTGTTTTAACAAAAGGGCAAAAATTTATCTGCAGGTCAAGACGTACCAAAATTTATCCTAAAATGGAAACCAACAGCAGCACGTTCCCTTCCCAGTTCCATGTATCTCCTTTAAGAAATGTTGGTTTTAAAACAGCATGTAAGTGAATGCATTAAGTGGATTCTGTTATATGCTTTTTGTTGTGTAGAGCAGAAAGAATATTAAATGATGAAAACCAGGTGTGAAGTATGTTCCACAAACACACTGGAGATATGTCTTGATTTGAAAACAGCTTGAGAGGTCTATCAGCATTTCTTAGAAGAAAAAAATATTTTCAGGTCTTGATAATTAAGTGAAATGGTTTGTTTTGCCAGTTCTCCCTGCGGTATCAATTGTGAGAGAATTTTAAACTCATAATTTTAGTCAGAAATGAGGTCTTGAAAAAAATTGTGTTCTAATGATGTTTTCACGTGAAAGGGAATGACATAGAATTACTGTCACAGGCCTTGAGAGTTTTCTGCTCTGAATGCAGAAGGATTTTAGGGTGGATAAATGAACTTGATTTTCCATAAAACATTTGAATCTAGGATTCATAAATAAAACAAGATTTCTTGTTTGTTTGTTTTTAATGAAGGTTGACGAAAAGACAAATTAAGGTGGGGAATACAGTTAGGTCCTACTCAGCTCCTCACAAATAAAACTCAAAAACTGTTGTGGTTCATTTTCGATGTTAATTGAAAGATACTTAAATCAGACTTTTTTTGATATTCCCAGTTCTCCCTAATAGTAACAGTACTTCTGTAATATCTAGCTTTGGCTGTATTGAAATGGTAATAGAGGATCCTGCAATAATAAATGATATAAGAACATAAATAAATATTTTCAGCTGACACTGGAGTTATTTTGCTTGGACATAAGGGTGTCTGGATGCTTAGGTGACTATAGGATCTTAAGGATAGGAAAGAAACCTTGCGTTGTCTCTGCCTTCACATCAGTCAAACACAGTGTGACCAGAAGGAAGAAATCAAACCATTTCCTTCAGAAGGAATCAGGGAATCACGGAATTGTTGGAGTTGGAAGGGACCTTCTAGAGATCATCTAGTCCAACTCCCCTGCTAAATCAGGATTGCCCACAGCACATTCCTCAGGACTGCATCCAGGCGGGTCTTGAAAATCTCCAAAGAAGGGGACTCCACAACCTCCCTGGGCAGCCTGTTCCAGGGCTCTGGCACCCTCACCGGAAAGAAGTTTTTCCTCATATTTGAGTGGAACTTCCCATGTTCCAGCTTGTGCCCGTTGCCCCTCGTCCTCTCACTGGGAACCACTGAAAAGAGTCTGGCTCCCTCCTCCCTCAGCCCGCCCTTGAGATACTCATAAGCATTAATAAGGTCTCCCCTCAGCCTTCTCATCTCCAGGCTAAAGAGTCCCAGCTCTCTCAGCCTTTCCTCGTAAGGGGGATGTTCCAGTCCCTTAATCATCTTTGTTGCCCTTTGCTGGACTCTTTCCAGTAGTTCCCTGTCCCTCTTGAACTGGGGAGGCCAGAATTGGACACAGTGTTCCAGTTGTGGCCTCACCAGTGTAGAGTAGAGGGGGAGAATGACCTCCCTCGACCTACTGGTCACACTCTTCCCTATGCAGCCCAGGATCCCCTTGGCCCTCTTGGCGACAAGGGCACATTGCTGGCTCAAAATGTGTTTGTTTTTTCCATTGAATCATTTAGGATGGGTGTACACTGTGTTGCAGAGGTGCTTGGACTAACATTGGCTGACCCAACTCCAGACTTGCTAATGGTGGGATTTGCTGAGGATAGTGGCAGGTAGTACACAGCAGGCTGCAAATCCTGATCTAAGTTTGAGAAACTCTAGTGGGTTTATTCTGTCGGACATGTGTTGAATAAAGACTTGACTGAGGGGATTTTTCCAAGAGAAATCCAGAGGAATAGGGCCACGAAGATCATCAGAGGGATGGAGCACCTCTCCTATGAGGAAAGGCTGAGAGAGTTGGGATTGTTCAGCCTGGAGATAAGAAGGCTCCAGGGGGACCTTATAGCAGCCTTCCAGCACCTGAAGGGGGTCTACAGGAGAGATGGGGAGGGACTCTTTATCAGGGAGTGGAGCGATAGGACAAGGAGGAACGGTTTTAAACTAGAAGAGGGTAGATTTAGATTGGGTATCAGGAAGAAATTCTTTAGTGTGAAGGTGGTGAGACACTGGAACAAGTTGCCCAAAGAAGTTGTGGTTGCCCCATCCCTGGAGATGTTCAAGGCCGGGTTGGATGGGGCTTTGAGCAACCTGGTCTAGTGGGAGGTGTCCCTGCCCATGGCAGGGGGGTTGGAACTTGATGATTTTTAAGGTCCCTTCCAACTCTAACCATTCTAAGATTCTATGAAAATTGCAGTGAGACTGGATCTGACAATGCCCATTATTTCTACATAACTGAATCCATGGATATGGCTCTACTAGTAGTTTGTATAGTACTTTTGTTATTGTTGTTATTATTTTAATTATTAATGTTATGAACAAAAATTCATGACAGTCTAGTGAGATGAGGACGTGAAATGTGATGTGAAGGTTGCAACTGTTTCAGGGTCAGTAAGGAAAAGCCATGGTGCAACATGGAGAATTTTTAGTTAAGACTGATAAAATTATTTTTTAAGGTTGGGTACAAAATAGTTACATAGAGGATGGCAAAAGGCTGTATCTGAAAATGAAAAAGCAGACGGAAGGGAGTTTATCAGTAGTTTAAATATCTGTAGTATACAAACAAAATTTGCTGTTGATATAAATGCGTTCTGGATATACTGGAGAACTAGAATAGCCAATGTTTTACGGGTTCCCAAGCATGACTTCCCCAATTACTTCCCAAGCAGCGAGGGAAATGAGATAAACTGGAACAGTACAGGGCATTTACAAAATAGAAGTTCGTATTACAGGTCCCTTCAAGCTGTGAATGCATCAGCTGGAAATGGCAGAACTGTACAAAAACTTTCTGTATTAGTTCATTACAGGTTTTGTGTGAGGGAGATGGGGAAATGGGGAGACAGTGAAGATGAAAATGTGATCTTGGAGCCTCACAAGCAAAGTATTTCGAGTAGCAATGAAGTAATGTGTGCCAGTGGTGATATTCCTGTGGTACCTCTTCACTTCTGTGCGCAATTCTGGTTACCTGTGTCCAAGATAGTTCTGAATGACCCATGCTCTATAAAGATGAGTAGGAACTGCTATTTGGACCATTAGCTTCTGTTTCATTAAAAGAAACTGAGAAAGCTTTTCTTGCCTAGTCTTCTTAAATGACCTGAGAAAATAGGAGCAAAACTGGTTCAAAAACCTTTATTTGGAGAGTATTATCCTTGCTATACTGCCAGCAGGGAAGGGGCAGTGCTCAGGGTTCAGCAGCATCCATCCTTGGTGCATTTTGACTCTGTCCTTTTACTAATGACTCAGATGAGGAAATAGGATATGCTTATTAAATTTGCCAGTGACTGAAACCTGAGAGAAATTGCCACACTGGTGTTTGCAGAAACAATCTGAAAACCAGGCAGTCTACAGAGCTGTGGGTTTATTTCCCGTATCTGAATTTGCCCTGTGCATTATGTGAACATGCCCATCCTCTTGCCCCCTCTGCCCTCCCTGTGAGGTGCTGTTTCCCCTCACCATGTATTATTTCCCAGCTTCGCTCTGCACTGGGACTGGTTCTTCCTCATGTTCCTCAGCTCTGAGCCGGGGAAGGGGCAGCAGGTGATGGGGCTAGCCCTGAGCTAGCTCAAGCAGAGGGGCCAGCCAACAGACCAGGCAAAATAAATGCCCAGTGAGCTCACACTGAGTCCTCTGCAAGGGCTGCAATTTCCATCTTTTCCCTCTATCCGGTCATTGATTTTCACACACCTTGAAAGAACTTAATACTTTTGCCGCTTCTCAGCTAAATCGCGTTCCAAGAAAATTGAAGGAAATAAGAAAAAGTATCAGGTAAACAGATAAAGCAGCTGCCTAAATGCATATGTTTTGTTTTCTCAGGAGTGGAAAATAGGATGCAGCTCAATTTGCAGTAACTCTCCAAGTGAAATAGGGAATAATTGCCATATATCAGCTCTTTATAAAATTGTATGGGAGCTAAAGTCGATCTCAATATAATCATGATTAAAAAATTCAAACATCATATAGTACATATGTGACAAGGAATAGAATATTTCAAACTTCTCAGCATGGCAAGGTCTTGGTTATAGTATTGTGTCTGTTCTTGAACCTCACAGCTCATAGTGATGTGGGCCAACTGGAATCAGCCCAGAATGGCTACACGTCTCAAAAGTATGACCTAGGAGAAAAGATTAAAACAATTTTTATGATTTATTCTATGAAAAAAGAAGGAAGCATGCTAACAGTCTTCAAAGGTTGCCTAAATATTCTTTTTATTCACCATTACTGCAGGCCTTAAGTTGCTGGTAAGACAAGTATTTTTCAGGGATGATACAGATGTATACTGATGATCCCACCTTGGGGTGGGGAAACCACTTACATGGAGTCTTGAATTTCTTCCATCTTTATTATTCTAATAGAGAGGATCCTCTAAAGAGGATCTCTTCTAATAAAGAGATCTTGTTGGTGGATGAGAAGCTCAACATGAGTGGGCAATATGCGCTGATGCATCCTGGGCTGCATCAAAAGAAGCGTGGCCAGCAGGTCGAGGAAAGTGATTCTGCACCTCAACTCTGCTCTGGTGAGACTCCACCTGTGTCCATCTTTGGAATCCTCAGCACAGGAAGGACATGGACCTGTTAGGTCCAGCGGAGGGCCACGAAGATGATCAGAGCAATGGAGCACCTTTCCTATGAAAACAGGCTGAGAGAGTTGGGGTTGTTCAGCCTGGAGAAGAGAAGGCTCCAGGGGGACCTTACAGCAGCCTTCCAGTAACTAAAGGGGCCCTACAGGAGAGATGGGAAGGGACTCTTTATCAGGGAGTGGAGCAATAGGATGAGGGGTAATGGTTTTAAACTAGAAGAGGATAGATTTAGATTAGATATCAGGAAGAAATTCTTCAGTGTGAGGGTGGTGAGGTGCTGGAGCAGGTTGCCCAGAGAAGCTGGGGCTGCCCCATCCCTGGAAGTGTTCAAGGCCAGGCTGGATGGGGCTTGGAGCAACCTGCTCTAGTGGGAGGTGCCCCTGCCCATGGCAGGGGGGTTGAAACTTTAAGGTCCCTTCCAACCTGAACCATTCTGTGATTCTATGATTTCTGTGAATGCAGAAGAAAGAAGAAGAATTATTTACATTAAGGAATGATATTGACAAAAAAGCCTGTGAATTCTGGCTATACATCAATTATTCTGGAAATTAGAAGAGAGCTTCTTACCATCCAGGGACAGTTTTCCATATGAAATGCAAATCTAACTGGCTCCAAGCAGGAATATGATCAGTGTAGGAAGGTATGCTTCATGTTTTCTTCTGATTCCGGGGGACTTGGCTCAAAGATATAGAAAGACCCTTCTGGTAAGCTTACATATGCATGATCTTTGCTTCCCAAAAGAAGGCAACTGAATGCTTTAAGCCCACAGGAGTCCTGCTATGGCGTTCAGCTTGTGAATAAGCCAAGTGAATCTGACTTGGTGTGTAAACTCAGCTCTCCTTTTAATGTGCTGCTTAGAACCTTCTTTTTCAAAGATGTATTTTATCAGCTTCTACCCTCTTCTGATGTTCCAGTTCAATATCTAGAGTTTTATAATCATTGCTATGACAGTGAAGCATCACGAACACTGGATGGTGGCATTGCAGAATGAATCAGAGATGCAAAACAAGCAGCTTCTATTTATACACACAGATATCCCCTTAATCAAGAAAAAGATTTGCAGAGTAAAATGTGTTGTATAAATACTTTATATATGATTTGCTTTTGGAAAAAGAGCTGTAGCTACCACATAAGCTCGTCCAGTAGTTCAGATTTTCTCTTAATAAAAAGATGAACAATTCCAAAAAAAAAAGCACAGTATAATTTATGGCATTTGTTCTCACAGAATAATCCTTGATTATTTAGCTTTAAGAATAGAGCCCATGCAACAAACAACATAAAGCAGACAGAGGTTTTATAAAGGAGTTAATCCTGCAGGGAGGAAAGACAGAAATATATTTGTTGCAGGCATCTTTCATTTGTTTTATTGCAGTTGTTGTTTTACTTAAGCTCTGCAAGGGCGAGAAGCAATATGAGTTCCCAGATGTCCAGATGTGATACCCGTCCTCTGTGGCCTCATCTCAGGAGGTAGGAGGTAGCAAGATACCTGCAAATTAGGGGGTGGGTGATATGTATGGCACTTGATTTCATGCTATGAAAATGCCAGTCTGGAGGGTGTCACCCTGTTCTCCTGTTATCTGAGGTACTTTGAGACAAAAACAATGCAGGTCCAGACCTTTCTTACTCGTAGCATGATAGGGGCATCCCTCTGACCCTGTGATGAGACCCAGGGCCAAGAGTGACACTGTAAGGATGTAGCCCATCAGCTTTTCAGGGGGAGAGGACTGAGCAGGATAGAAAGGGCTCTTCTACGCCACTTGGCCTGGCCTTTGTATCGATGGACATAGCACTGCAAATTCACCTACAAGGTGCAGTCAAGTTCTGAGTGGATTTTCAGAGCTCCGATTTTTTGCTAAAGTCATCCACAGCAGCATTTAGACTGGATTTAGGCTTTTAAGTCATTTTGTAGATCCAACTCTACTGTCTGTTTCATTAGTTTTGAAAATGTCTCTTTTCC
The DNA here is from genome assembly GCF_001431845.1 of Calidris pugnax. NCBI lineage: Eukaryota > Metazoa > Chordata > Aves > Charadriiformes > Scolopacidae > Calidris > Calidris pugnax. The sequence continues at coordinate 9,733,148 of NW_015090859.1, forward strand.
CTTTGTGGGATAGCAAATGACTAAATTGCTTTCCACTTTAAATGGGACTAAGTCCCTTGGGACAAAAATTTATTAGCAATATGCAAAACTGTATTTCAAGCCCCAGCTTGTTGAAAAAGGAATCATTAGTGCTCAGAATTACTTTAAACTGTTTAATCCAAATGAACCAACGGATCCAACTCCTGAACACCCCTGTCTTGAACTAAATTCAGGCTCAGACTTTGGATGACAGCAGTGCAGAGAGACAACGAGGGAAAGAAGACGTTAAGTCCTGGCTTGCTTAAACTTCCCTGAAATGAAATTTTTCTACATTTTGAAGAGCAATTTTGTGTCTGTCAGAGGGAAAGTAGACATTAATTGCACCATTTGGGTGATTTCTCCTTTTGGTTTCAGATGCTGATCAGGGACACTAGATGGCACCTTTTGTTTGCTACGTGCATGGGGCCAGAAATAGGGCCCATCTGAATGCGGTGAGAGCTGACAATTATTTTTGAAGCAACTGGTGCATCCATATGGATCCTTGCTGACGAAGGAGACAAAAATATCCTGGTGCTCCATATCCAGAAAAATGGGGAGGACAGAGCACCTATTAACTACCTTGTTTCTTCTTTTTATATCTTCTCCGTGCTGTAGCTGGCGGGGCATTGAAACACCCCATTTAGCTAAAGAACATCCTGGGAATGGTTGTGTTCATGGTGCATTTTAAGGAAATGGTTTTGGGGAAAGCCAAACATGATAGAGGCGGCTAGGGTAGGATTCAGACCAATAGGGTATAATATCACAGCGTGAAAGTGCAGTGTATGGATGTGTGAGTCTGTAGCACTGTTCAGCTGCCTTGTCACAGTTATCTGGTGCCATCCAGGGTGCCATGAAGGATCCCACATGAAGTCCAGCAGCTGCTCCTGGAAGGCATGGGTTATATCTGCTCAGCCTCTGTGTCCGTGTCCGGGTTACCTCCGCACTGGATGGGTGACTGCACTGAGCACCTATCATGGGTGGTGGAGGCTTGGTGAATCAAGGCAGGGAGCTGCTCACCTTACGTGAGCACAAGTGCCCATCAACCCAAACTCTTTTCATGCTCTGTTGACTGTACTGGCTAGATTGCTGTTGACCAGGCACTCAACCCATAGGTAGATGTCTGAATTTAGATCACTGCAACAGGAGGTGAACCCCACACCTAGTGAACAAGTGCGCTCTGTATTTGTCTCCTGCTGATCTTAGAATCGTGTAAATTGTTGACCCCACATGGTAAGCAGAGAGTATGGGATGTATATGTATGCCTCATGACTCCAGCAAGGGATCATGAGGAACCAGCCAGGGATCATCAGTTCTGTTTGCCCATGATGGGTATGAACATAAATGCAACACTGCAATGGCACCTTTGTAGGCAGAAAATTTGTCCCAGACAAAGCTATATTTTCTTACTTCAATGCTGAGAAATATCTGATTGTTCTCACTAACAAGTTTCTACAGACATGTATTTTTTAGAGAGAATTGTACTAAATAGTTTTTGAAAAATCTGCCCTGAGCTAATCATGCAATTTCTGCTGTGTTTACTATGGTGCAACCCCCTCATTCCCATCTTCCACAAGGAGGGGGATTATGACTGTGCTATTTTGTGTGACTTGTCAGGCTCAGACCACTAGGACTACCTAAATCATCAGTCTGCTGCCCTGACATCAGAAGTCCTCAGCTGGTTGACGTTTAATCCATAAGGATCTGTGGAATCCCCATTCCCCACAGACCAGATACCACAAAGCATGAAACATCTCCTTTACCCATTGCAAATGAAACTTACCTTTAGTACAAAAGCTGAAGTACTGGAAATTCAATGAAAGGTCACAGAAAAGAGCAAGGAAATATCTAGGTCTAGAGCAAACGACTCAGACTGCTACAGTTGGAGCTGATTTGTAAGGAATAAAGGCCCAGAAGATGCTGGGAATTGGGCCATGTCAATGTTAAAGAGAAAAGCAATGACCCTCACCACCAACGGTGCTGCCACTTTGACTTGGGAGGAAATTCCTTCCTACCACTTGTTCTGGTGATCTGTCCAAGCCTGAGCCGGTCATCAAGATAAATAAACCAGGTTGTTAGACATTTTCAGTCTGTCGGTGTACTCTGCTTTTCATCCTGTTTCTGAAACCAGACCGTGCCTCGTGCTTTCAAAGCAGAAGGAAAAAACCTAAGCCAAATTATACATTAACAAGAGTTGCCCACTGCGAAAAACTAGTAGAAACCCCAAAACAACGATCTAATTAAAAACAGTGTAAAAATCATGCAAATTTACCCTGTCAAAAGATAGCCATTCAGTCTCCTTTTAGAGCCCCTGTAATTCCTGTATTCACTCCTACAATCTTAATCTGACATTCATTAAATCTAAATAAAATAAATTTACTACATTAACTGTATCTAAGAAGCTGGTTATTTTTCAGGAAAAAAAAAAAAAAAGTTATGCAATTAAAGTTGTACAGTTAGATAATAAAAAAAAATTAAAATGTGTTTCTCATTAGGGGAGAGATCCAGATATCTCCATATAGTTATCTATAGTATGTATGTCTACATGTGAACTGGGAGTATAACTTCCCATTATAGTCAATTAAGATCTAGGGCTGGATTCAGCTGCCAGTATGTAGGCTTCTGGTGGCATTTGGGATGCCCTTTGGTATCTGAGATGTATGATTTGGGCTGACAGATGCAGCACAGGATCTGTGTCCTTCCAGAGAACAGCATTTGGAGGCCATTCAGGATACTTAAATGGCACTGGATGCCTATCTTTAGACAACTCAGTCAAGCCCTTAGTCAGTACAAGGGAAGCCAGAGAACTATTCAGCTCACGCTGATCTGACCAGTCTTTCCTTAGCTTGATAGCTCCACTGACTATAGCAGACCTGTAGATGCCCAGCTCACATGTAGGTGCCTACATGTGGACACCACCCCTAGCTGGTGTGCATTTGCTGGATCAGACCAAGAGAAGACGTAGAGCCAGTAGGTGCTCTTGTCCAGGCAGAGGGGAGAGACCTGCCTTCCCATTCCCTCACTGTGGTTAGTGCACAGGCCCATCTGTGATCCATCATTAGAATCAGGGTCACACTTAAGGAGAGAAAAAAAAAAAAGAGTTGTATCCATGATGCACTGCCCCGTCCCTGGAAGTGTTCAAGACCAGGCTGGATGGGGCTTTGAGCAACCTGCTCTAGTGGGAGGTGTCCCTGCCCATGGCAGGGGGGTTGGAACTGGATGATCTTTAAGGCCCCTTCCAACTCTAACCATTCCATGATTCTATGACTCTAGGTATTATAGGTCTGAACCACATGCTAATGATGACAGGGAGTATCATTGCAATACGCGAGGGCGACTGGCAGGATTTCTCAAGCCAGGTGTAGAAATGTTTCTACAAGCATTTGTAAAAAAAAAATGAGACAGATATAAATGCTTAATAGTTGTTTGCCTCACTGAAGCAGGAATCCATACATCCTCCGTTGCAGATAGGACTTCAAATCTACTGTTATGCACAGAAGATGTGGAACAAGTGACACTTCAATCGCTGTATTTTGGATTGTAACTTTGATTATACAGGAACAAAATGACTCCCTTAGTGTCTTGTGATCCTGTCTCACTTCACAGAACCTTTTAAATCTCTCCATTCACACATCCATACATCACATTTTATGCTTTTCTCTATCTTTTAATCTTTTGCTACCTGTTTTAGTACATACAAACAGAGGACATAGAGCAAAATGGTCTGCTGCATAGAGAAGTTAAGATGCAGAGGGCTTGCACCAGGTCTCTTGTCATTCCCATCTGTTAAAAAGCTAATCGAAGTTACCACCTCCAGACACCCAGAAACCCCCCATTATGGTTTAGTAGCTGAGGAGAAGCAACTAAAAGCAGAGGATCATGCTCAGGGGATGTATCCCCTGATACAGCCCAGCCTGACCAGTGGTTTTAGCGCAAGAAAGCCTGTACGTGATGGGAGCAGTGGGCAGGGAGACCCTCACATGGGACACAGGGCCTCCTTTGCTAATGGCAAGTTGGAATGGCTCAGTTTTGACCCTGCACATCTTCACAGAGACCTCTTAACTGCTTGGACTAACCTGATTGTGGCCTTCTGGGCTGTGCTCAGGGCAGCCCCCTCCCCATGGTGGACTCACAGAGGCTGCACAGTGCAAGAGCTGTAGGAAGTGCCTTCATCCACTCAGGTGCAAATTTAATCAAGCAGTGAAACCATGATAAAATCTTTCATTTAGGACAACAAAGTGTGGGTGCAAGGCATTTTTATGGTGAAATCTTGGTGTCAAGGGACACATTTCTTGTACAGGGGACAGCTGTTAAATTATTTTATGAAGATATTTTATGAGGAACCTTTCACTAGCACCCTACCATTAATTGCTGGGTGGCTGATCTTTCATTTCTCTTTGATCCCAGACATTTGTACATAGATAAGCAAATAACTCAGATTATTTTTTTTCCCCAAACAAGGCATTGTTACAACAGTTGACTGCAATGAAGTAAGAAACGCAGTGTTTTTGTGTCTTGAGCATTGATCATTTCAGAGCACAAGGCAAATTGTTAATTATTTCTTATCAGCTGTAGCCTAAAGCAAGTAGCTTTAACTATAGCAAATAAATTTCATCAAGCTAAAAAGGTGAGTTTTTACTGTTGTTTTCTGCTAAAGGAAAACAAATAGATCCATATTTGATTTTTTATTCCATACAAGTGCGTCAGGTAGAATCAGCCCTTGGCCACAGCCCCCCTGCCTGCTCTGCTCTGCAGATGCACTGAGCAAGCCCTTGATTTCTCCATCATTTGAACCACAATACTTGAAACACAGATCACTTGGCATCCTCTCTTTAGTAAGTAAATGTGGCTGAAGAGCATACTGAATAATTTATTGTCTTTTCAGAACCTCACTGGTCAGGCCAATTAATATTTAGTGAAAAACATATTCCTGACTTTGAAAGGCAGGATATGTGGTCAGCAAGGACCACAGGTCTCTTACAGGTTCTTAACTGACGGGTCAGCAGGAGGAGGCTGGTCTCTTCTAAGGCTCATATGGATGAGGATCTGCTTCTGGTAGACATTAAGACAAGCACTAAAATTCAGACCCCTATGGCACGCTGTGGTGGGTCTCCAGTATGAGTAACCGAGACACAAGCTATGCTGCAGGACATTTGCACAGCAAAGGTGGGATGAATGGGATGTCTGTCTCCAACAAGATGAGCTGCTGTATCTTACACACCTGTTTTCCTTTTCTTTGGTGAAGAAAAGCAAAAAGGGGTGACATATGAGTGAGGAATTTACACCTGAGAAGGAAGATGGTGGATGTGAATGTGTCTGCAGTGATCACTCCAGCCTCCAGGTTCTGGAACCCTTCGTGCTGTCAATGGTGATGCTTCCTTTCAGCATCTTATTTCTCTCCTTGCTTTGTATTTTGCATTTTATGTTGAAAATACGTTGTACCTGTGTATCTGTGTGAGGGACTAAAATCTGCATTTTGAGTAGATGATAAATTAGCAGAATTGGGTTGCGTTGCAGTTTAATATTTTAAGAATTTGATTCTTAAAATATTAAACTTGCAGTCAGAAGATGAACCCAGCAAAGAGCACCAGAGTAATATCTTGGTGAGATATCAAAGGCTGTCCTGGAATTGTCTCTTCTTTTCCTAATACTCTCAGGCTTCCGCTGTTGAAAATTATTATAATAGCTTTTGTAATCATGTCTCATACCTCTAGAAAAGGAAGCATTAAGAAAAAGATATTAAAAAAGAGATATTAAGGGAAAAAGGCAATCCACTCATTTCTGCAATGGGAAATTGTGTCTCACTAATCTGTTAGAATTTTTTGAATCTTTCAGTAATACAATGTAAAAATGTAAAACAGTGTGAGGAAGAGTAAAACCAATGTATTTTAATTTTCAAAATGTGAGCGAAAATGTTTCTTAGAATAAGGTGTGAAAACATCACTTGTTTCCGTTCGGAGAAGCAACATGTTGTCTGGGAGCAAAAGGCAAGAAATAGGAAATAAAGAATCAGGTGAATCTATTTCCCACAAAACAAAAGATTAAGAGTAGAGTACTCAAGTACTGATCTCTTGAGTAATATTCTTGGAGTCTGTCATGAATTGGAAAGGTTGGTTGGAGCTCCAGAGAACAGAACAAGGGTGAACAACATAACAGGTGGAGCTCAGCGTCAACAAATGCAAAATAGTATTAATTGGAGAGGAAAACATGATGTACTCATTAACCTTACACTGTTTTGCCTGTGTCAGGTTAGGAAGGGGACTTGGATATGGTGGTGGACAGCTGTGCAAGGCCACAGTCCAAAGAACAAAACAGGTCTATTGGTGGTGAAGGTTTGGAAAAAGAAGGCAGTACTTTTATGTGGTTGGTGATGTGACGCTGTGGGGATGACCGTGTGCAGGACTGGGTGCTCACAGTCTCAAGTGACAATGCAGATCTATGTCAGCGTCAGCACAGGGTGATGGGAATGATTGGGAGCATGTAAAAATATTCAGCAGAAACCATGTTTTAAAAGATCAAGATCATTTGCCTTTGAAACAAGAAGAAGTGGGAGTATGATAGCAATACATAAAACAGCAGATGATCTGGAGAAGTGAGCTAAGGAACACAAGAATGAGGAAAAATCAGTGGTTTAGACAAAGGCAAATGCAGTTAATTGGAATTCACTTCTAGTTTGGATAATACAGTATGTCTCTGGCTTTCACTGCCCCAACCTGGGACACCAAACATCTGGGCTTACTCACTTTTTCAGTCAATGAGTCTCACAGAGAGAAAATTACAAAGTGATAGAAGGGAATCTTGTTGCCACAGAAAAAATAATTAGACCGTAAAAATCATTAACCCAGAGTTGTGTTTACCATTAATACTCTATCAAATGTTGATTGTGTGACTAAACTGCAAAGGAAAAGAGCAGCCGCAACCACTACCCGACAATATAAACAAGGTCATAGTTGCTGTGAAAGAAAAAATGAGATGGATGAGAACAGTCCAAAAGGTACTTTCATCTATAAGTGATGAAAGTGAACAGGTTTTTAGATCCAAATCATTGAATAATTTTTCCTAATTTTCTGGTACAAAAATGATTTAAAAAAAATTAGTGTCTGTTAAAATGTTTATGCACAGAGAGACACATTCCAAAGATTCAGAAGCTGCTTGTGCACATTTAATTTGAACTCACCTTCAAACATTTTGGAAACAGCAGCATTTTGCTTGGTATGAACATGCCTGCCAAGCACATCCACGTGAAATATCTGCTTTCTGCTATCCACTAGTCCCCATTCAACTTTCTTCATTGTTGTCATGGCAATAAGACTGTTTTTGACACTGCCACTAATGAACTCTGAGGGTGAGAAAGGTCCTTCTCCAACAAAGAGTGACACCACCACAAAGCAAATTAAATTGCTCTGACAACGTATCTATTGAGAGTGAGTTCACATGTCACCGGAGCTTTTAGGATCTTATTGATGACTTTGTGGCTGCCAAAAGTCATAAAGTACTGCTGTTGTAACAGGTTTATGTTTATAGATGGTATTTGCCTGCATTGTTTGATCACCCTAATGCTGATGCATTCTGTCATTTTACCTTGACAGTTGTATTCGCTATTACTCCTCTGTCAGTGAATTAATGAAGGTGTGTGTGTCAGTAATCATTTCTTATCTCTAAAATGGTATAATGTATATGCCATAAACACATAACTAAGTGACAACTGATTACCCTACAGTTAAGTGATAAGAGCAGTTGACAGGAGTAGTTGCAGATCACAAAATAGACATAGGCCAGCACATTCTTCTGGGTGCTAAACAGAGGTGGCCCAACTACATGTGGGTAGGGCCTTTTATAGTTATTTTTTCTCCCTGTTCAAAAAAGTACCTACCACCTGCAGAAGTTATAAAAGATATTGAAAGGACTTCTTTTAAATGCCATACTTTAATGTGCGTGGCACTTCACATCAAAAGGAGATCACCACCCAGGCACGAGTGGCTCGCTGATTCAGCAGAGACCTGGAGATGTTGCCTCTAAACCTGTAGCACTGTCAGCTGAGATCTTCTCAGCTGCATAGAAATATATGAACTTTACTTCCCCTGAAGTAAGCAGCCGAAATGAGTCTGTAACTTTATTATTTCTAGAAAACAGGGACAGGGGGATGAGGTGAGCTGTAACAGGCAGCCTGACTCGCCATGGTCACTGCTGGAACTGGCAGGGGGGGATGGAGATAATGGATGCTGTAGGTTTGGATGATGGGGTCCTCCTCCCCTCCGTACAGGAGGCTTCAGGAGAGTGTCCTTTCCAGGACACTATATAGTTTTTCTTATACTTATAGATAGCACTCTTCTCTCTTAAGCAACTGCGTACCTCTGCTTGGGGCCAGCAGGCTGTCACCATCCCAACAGATGACTCTCCTGTACCTACAAGCTGAAAAGAGAAGCCTCATCCTGTCCTGGCAGAGCACACCAGGACTGGCTGTGCATTAACTACTGCACAAAGATACAAGAGCTTCAGGCCTTTGTGCCTATGGATCCTGTCTGGTATAACCTAGCTTGATCAAAAACATCACCATGCAAATTTTTTTCTTTCCCAGTCAGGGAAAAATGAGTAAAACTTCAGGAAAATTTAATCCTGGGGGGATTTTTTAGGAGATTACTGAATAGTAGAGTATATGGAGCCATGCATGACTTCTGGAAGCAGCAAAGTCATCATAAGATTCTAAAAGCTCCACGGACATGTGGACTCAGTCCCAACAGATACGCTGTCATAGCAAGTCCTGAAGTCCCCGTTACTTGGTGACTCCCAGGTGCTCTGACAGACAAACAGCTGATTTGGGTTTGCCATGGCACAGCCTGGCATGGGATTTCTTCCATGGGAGGAAACCAAATCTGAGAGCTGATCTAAAGGGCAGTCTTGCATCTTGACAGTTTTGAGGGACCCTGATGGGGCAGAAGGGAGAAGCCTCTGCTACTGCTGTCCAGACTTCATCCCTACTGCAGACCAGCATGGGCAGTAGAGCCATGGGCAAAGTATATGTTGAGGTGTTAGGGTAGACAAAAGGGCTGAGGAGGCATGTGGGGGACACATGACTGATTTGGACAGTTGTCTGTGATAAATGAAGTAAACTTCTTGGCTACTTAATTGGCTACCTATTGCTGGGCAGCATAGACAAGAGGCATCCACCATGGATTAACCTGAGAGATGTCACAAATATTACATCCTCCTTCACCAGCAACCAAACTTTTCCATTTTCTTTTCAAGCACATTCCTGCTGTTCCACCATCTGCTTCCACAGAATGAAGACCCACTCGGAGTCCTCACTTTTCTGATGTGAACCAGCTCACCCAGATCTGCCAAGGGTTGTCGAAGAAGGGTCAGATGTGTTGGTGTCCTACTGTTTCGTCCCTCTTCAGTCACGTTGTGCAGAGCCTCCAAAAGCTTCCATGTTCTGCCTTAAAGCAGCTTCATGATATTGTGACTGATGCTGGAAAAAAATGAAAAACAGTTGAGCGTGGATTCAAGGTGCTATGTAATCAAGAGCAAACCACCCAGTTTTACTGAGCTTCACTCAGCTTAGCTAAAAATCTGGCTAGAAAGCAACACTGCACTGATGATTAGATACTGCACCTGAAAATTCCTTTTATTAGAATATCTAATGCAGTGTACCTTATGTGGGTTTACGGATGGATCTCAGATTAAAGGGATTTAAATACCCTTTGGTGCATTTCTGTAACTTTATCTTTACAAAAATGATGTAGATAAAATCTGCACAGTATCTAACTAAATAATGTCATTGCAGGCATCAAGAATAAATTCTCGCTGTTAAAGAAATATCATGACTCATAACTAGAGTTGCTTTTCATTATTTGCTTAAGGGCTAGAGAGTACAAAAGATATATTCACGACACACTTCAAATTCGTGTTGCTTATTCATTTTATTTTTGATTGAACATACCAACCTCAGGAAAACTATGCTAATCTTTTCCACTGGAACTGATCTGCCCTCAGTCTTTGTGTGTGTCTGACACTGCTGGTAACCCCCATTTCAAAAAATAAACACATTATCAATACACATGGGAGGAGGCATCTGAAAGCTCATCTTTGTCTTTATATTTGGTCTTCCAGTCAGATTGCTTTACTCACACAGAGACTCACCCCTTTTAACGTCCTTGCAGGAACTGTTGGAATGCTCTGCCACGTGCTTCTTATGTAAGCAAGGCTCCATTTAATAACTTGGTTCCACCCTGAGTGCAAATGGTGAAATTCAGCATGAAAAAATAGTGAGAGAGGACAAAATGCGTTCTGTAGTTCTGGTAGCAACAATTGGATTTGCTCTCTGGGTCCATTATATCAGCAAGCCCACCCTTATGCTAATTTTCTGTTTCTTTGGCATTTGAAAAAGAATTTGAACTGAAAAGTAAACAATAAAACCCAGAGCTTGTTTTCTGTTTCCTTCACAGGGACAATGTTTGTTCTTTATGACAGGAATGGCTTTTTGTAGACCAAATTTATACTTCTGAATTGAAATTCAGAAGAATGGAGAGAAAAAAAAAAGATCATGCAAGAAAACATGAAATTGTCTCTTGAAGCCTCAAATATTATGCAAGCTTATATTTTGATAGAATGATGAAATAAAATCAAATGAGACAGGAAGTTTTCTGTATTAGCTATCATCAGGACTTCAGCAGTGAAGGTTCAAGTGAGTAGATAATAGAGGTTAACAATCCTACAGGAAAAAATTTGGGTCTGCTGGAGATAACAAGCTGGACATGAGGCGACAATGTACTGCTGCTAAAGGGTAAATATCCTATTCCAATACATAAACAGGAGCATAGCCTGCAATATATGTGAAAGAATTCTCTCCTCAGGACTGGGAAGGCCTCAGAGGTGCCCAACTTCTGGGATAGATGGCACATCTGGGAATCACATACCTAGAAGGATCATGGTCTCACAATGACCCAGTATAGGCAGTGCAGAGGAGAGGAACAGGCACAGTCAGCATTTCAGAAAACATGAAATGGTCTCATTCAGCCCAGAGCCAAAAAGGCTGTGGGGACACGTGATGGACCTTTAAGCGATCTCAAAAGGGATAGCACAAAGAAGAAGGGATCCATAACTTAAGATAAGTTTAGAGCACAACCTCTCCCTAGAACTGAAGGAGCCAAAGGACAAGCCTCTGTGGCCTCCTGCCTGCTCTGTCTGGGGGGATTACTTTGTTTTGTGTTGGACAGACATCTGGGCATTTAAATCATGGAATGTGCCTGAGAAAGCAGCAGCAGAAGCACCATTTTGCTGTGGTCTGGTGATGGCTGTCCCCAGGCCTGATAGAAAAATGGTGATACACTGCTTGGTCTTCCAAGGTGTATCTGCCATGCCTATGTCCACATCATCTTCCTACACAACCCATCACAAACAAGCTGTCTTCTTGACTCAAGCCTTCCAAATCTTGACATCAACTTAAAAATCCCAAGATCTTTGAAATAATACTTTTAGGTCCCTTGCCTTTTGATTTTGTGGTGTTATGGGCAATGTCTGCACTGTCAGCTCAGGGCATGTAAGCTCAGTGCAGACATGTTCCAACTTGGATACCAATTTTTCTAGCTTTTATCCATCATCATGAGAAACTTGTTTGGTCCAATTTCTTTCTGAGTTTTTTTGTTGTGTCATGAGCCCAAGTTCATTCTTATTCAATGGAAGTCTCACCCTACACTAAGCTACATCCTATGCTTGAGAGCTTTGTTGAATAAGAAGAAATTTTGGAACTGACGCCTTTCCAGAAACAGCCTCCTGGATGCAGAGAAGCAAATTGCTTTGTGTGTTGACTGTATTTTTGTCTCCCTCATTTAAACTTCAGATTATTTCTTTGCCTGCCCTTAGGTTTGAGCCTTTCAGAGTAGAAATCGTCTTTGATGGAAGGTGGCTGGCACAGAGCTACTAAAGGTGCACAACAGTGCAAGTGCAACAGCAGCAGTAGCTTTAACTAAAGGCAATGAAAGGACCTTTTATCCTGCTTTAAAAACATGTAGAAATAGGAAAGAACGAGAAACTGACCGATTAATGAGAAAGGGCAAACCATTAACCATATCTTTAAAATTATTTCAATACTTTAAGAAAAACCTGTCTTGAATAAGAAAATTCAAGTATGTGCAATTAGGAAGTAATGTAAATCTCCTAAGTAAAGACCTAGGTTGAAAGAAACAGGTATGATATGAGTCAGAAAGATTTAATTTATGCAAATCAGCAAGACGAGATTATAGCATCTTAAACTGTAAATGGAAGTCCTTAATGAGTTTATTGAATCCTTATATTATTTCTGGTTATTTCTGGTGAGTCGAGAAGGTAATGAACAATGGGCAAGAACGTGGGAGTTGTCTACGTTCATATATGTCTGCAAGAAGGAGGCTGTTGTGCTGGTGGTAGTCAGACAGGTAATGGATGTGCTGATTTCTTTGAAGTTTGTCTTTTTTAAGTGGCATCTCATTTTCCCAGGCACAGGGATAAAGTCAGTGAGGGACACTGAGACAGGAGAGAAGAAGAGAGCCTGAAGCTCTGAAAATCTGAACTTCTAAGGAGATGTGAGGAAGTTGGTTGTAGCCGTGCCCCCACAGGGCTCTGGAGGGGCTGGTGCATGTGAAATAAAGGGTTTGCTGGCACAACTGGGCCACTGAGAGACGTGAAAAATCCCCCTTGGGCTCCTTCCACAAACCAATATCTTAATTTCTAACAGAAGGTTGATTGTGTCAGTTTGCAAGGCACCTCTTGTTCCCATGTACTATCTGCCACCAGCACAGGCTGTGTGAGGTGGAGGGGACACACGTGGCAGGTCACGGGCATGATTTGCATTGAAACAAAATCTTTTGTGGCAAATTTTAAAGGCAAAAGCTCTTGGGGGATGCCAGTTGCCTTGAGAAAACTATCCTACAGGCAGGACAGTAAGAAAGAGGGCAAAACTCTCATCTCTTCCCCACCACAACAGTCAATGTCCCTTTATTTAGACTGGCATGTTGTTCTTTACTGCTGGAGTCTGTTCTCATGGAGGCTGAGTCTATAATGATATGTTTGTGATTCATTATATAAGTGATAGTGACTAATGTCATTTTGCATATCATCAGGGGATTAAACACAATCCACTTAATGCACACAAGAAACTCCGCTATAAAATTGTATTTGTGATTGTTGCTGATGACAAATGTTGGCTTCTAGTGTCAGACAAATCTGAGGGATTCCTGGAGGCCTGCCTATTCCCTTGAAATACCCAATTAATTAACATTTTGCCTACAATAAGCACTTCACAAAAGTAAGTCTCAGAAAGGCATTAGTGTCCGTGTTAAATAAATTACTGTTCCTCCTTTGTACCTCACTATGTTATGAAAATAAATCTGCACATGCCTCTTTTCAGTGTGGTAGTCTTTCTAAACTCTATTAGTGCGGAAGTTCAGTTCTTAAAACCAAGGAGAAAGATAGTCGGAAATGTTGGTGACGAGCACAGCAAAATTCACCAGCAGTGTCTGAGCGCTCTGTTCGTTCCGGTATTGATCGGTGTCAAAGGACTGAAGCCCTCAGGCAGATTTGTTGTTCTTTGGGATTACACAAGTGTTTTTTTTCCCTGAAATATTGGCTTCTCCCTCTCCTTGATAGTTACGGAATTACTATGTGATTTTGACTCCATTGCAGTACAAATAAGTTTTGGGGTATGTATAGAGTGGTTCCTGGGGTCTGGCGTGGAGCCCTTCCTTATCTGCTGCTCCTGTGCCACTGAAGAAGTAGTAGCTATTTCCAAATTTCATGCAGATGTTCACTCAAAATACGGGACCTGATTTTCCCACCATATTAGAGTTGGTCTGAAGAAACATATTCCACTCAAGAGGGGATCAGACCAAAAGTCTTTTGGGAAGAAATGGGGCTTTTCTGCTCTTACTAAAATGGGACCTGCTGTGGAAGGGTTGGAAGAAGAGGCCTCAGCTGCAACTATGAGCTGAGTGATCAAATATCAGATAGTATCTGATAAATTTGTTTCCTGTCAAAGAAAATGCCTCTTTACCCAGGACTCTTAATATTATAGACAAGTCACAAAAAAAAAAAAAAAAAAAAAAAAAAAAAAAAAAAACATCCCCCCCCCCCCCCTTTTTTTTTTTTTTCTTTTTTTTAAGTTTTTCATAAAAATCTAAACCAACATTAAAAAATGAGACATTTCAAGCACCACAAAAGTTTTAGAAGTTGAAGCACAAATGAACAAATAACCAATTGCTAGACCAGATCCTGAGCGCTTCTTTCTGAGAAAGAACACTCATATCACAGAAATTCTCAACATGTGCTGCTAAGTTAAGTTTGACTACTACCTTGAGTTGTACAGAACTAAGACTTTATGTTCTTTAAATCCTGCTTTAGAACTTTAAAACTTGTGGTTGTTTCCTTGTTCTGTTTGTACATCTGTACACTTCTAAATCAAGCTAGGGTTCTCTACTGATTTTACATTAAAAATTTAGTTTCTCAACCTTGTGGCCATCAGTACACTCTCAGCAGGAGCCAGGAATACAAATCCCTATATCCTAAGGTACCATTTTAATATTCAGATAACTAATGCAAGACAAGTAGAAGATCAGATCCCACACTGTCATTCCCAGAAGTACTCAGGTCACACCCCTTTTGTGCCTAGAAAACCAAAAAAAAAAAAAAAAGAAAAAAAAAAAAGAGCAGAACACACTCAACATTCAGCAATGTATACCAGGTTTGGAAAAGCCTAACAGAAATATCTGAGGAACACTCACTCTTACCTGGGTTTCTGATAGAAACATTTACTTTTCACAGGAGCATATGGCAGAGGGAGGTGTCCCCTGTCCCAGCTCCTGCCATCCTCCCTTTGAGCATGGGGAAGAGTCCCAGAGAGCTCCTGGGATCCCATCCTGCTTTTGATCCAACCAGCACAGAGTTACAGGGTTTGTGCAAACAGTGATTTGGATTCAGAAAATAACGTGATTCACAAAGCAAGCACTCTCTGGACCGCGTTTCTTGGCAAAATGTAGACAGAGCTTTGCCTATTCTGTTTCCAGCTACTGGGTCCCTTAAGAAAAGGGCGTTTTCCAGATGTGCCCTACAAGACATCTAGGAGTCAGACACCTCAATCCTCAAGTTAATGATCTGCTCTACTCCCAACAAGGATAAATAGACTGTGTTAAATGGGAAATCAGATCAGAAAACTATGATCAGACCGTTCTTCTTTTCATTATTCTTCTTATTCATTATTTTGAATGAATGAATGATTGTATATGATTTGTATATTCATTTACTCATCATAAATCATTTAAGCCAAGGCATTAGATCTATCAACTTTTTAAATGAAAGCAAACCCAATGTAGAAATTAATTTTTTGCATTTCAGAATCCCCATGCAGTCTACCCCTTTGATTTATTAAAAATGTATTTTCTCCCGATGTTTGTAAATGTTCTTTTTATTTCCCTTGACTCCTTTGGATAGAGCTAACCGGGCCTTTTTTGGCTCTCTATACCCTGGCATACTTATAACTGACTCTGCACAATCTAGATGTGTTGCTTTCCTGCCTCCACCCCCCCGCCCCTTCGTTTCCACTACAGCTTTTTCCTTTAGGCTGGTGGTTAAAGGTAACCTCTGGGTAGCTACCTGCACTGCACATTAACGAATTTCTGTCCTTTAGCGGGGCTACTGTAGGGCCAAGCTCGAGCGTGGCTCCTCATTTTAAAACCCCTATTTTACATTCTTGTTCTGTTCTTCTCTATCGCTCGGAGTGTTAGTTGCAAGGAGGCTTTTGTTCGAGCCTGGGCAGCTGCCTTCTGGCAGGGGGAGTTCTGAGCGGCTGACCTGCTTGTGCTGGTTGCTTGGTTAAAAAACCTCCATTTTCCTATGGGTGGAACCAGAGGGAAAACAACTTTGGCTCCAAAAGCCAAGTTCCTCAAAGAGTTCAGGATTGTTCTTCGCCCAGGTCAGAAAAATACAGCAAAATAACAACGGAAAAGCTTTCTCAGATGTGAGTCCTCTGCTACTCCGTATCCAGATACAGCCAGAGTGCTGTTCTTGCTCAAATAAAATGCAGTGACTGAGTGCAACTGATGCGACTGTGGAGACGGGGTGTCTTCCTCTGGGTCCTGCAGAGGAGGGGATCCCCCCAGCCATCTGCACTATGAGCCTTCCCCCCAAGCCCTGGGCCCTGGCATCATCTCTGCCAGGTGATCATGGAACCATGACGTGGTACCTTACCTGCCCAGGGAGAATTTTGGAAACGGGGTTAATTAATTAATTTTTTTTTTCCTGAGGGTTTAAACAGCAGCACATTTTTGTGTGAATGGCAGGGGACCAGAAGCTCTCTGTTGAATGTGGGGCTGCTGAGTGCTGCAGTGCTCCCCACGCTTCCTTGAGCAGGTCTGCAGGGCTCTTCCACTCTGAAACTCCTCTTATGATGGCCTGTGGCAACCAGGAGGAGACGTCTGCCTTAAGTTTCCCTCCCTTGAAAGCAGTATAATGATTTTCCTAACATTAGACCAGCATGAAGATATTGCCACCAGTAGGTATCTCAAAATGGTATCCAACAGACAAGAACAGATAAAAGAGTGTCGCTGTGGTGCAATAAAAAAAAAACCACCTTGTCCTCTGTAGTTCTGTATATTGTGTGCATGCTTGGTTTCCTTGGAGCCCAGAAATCTGATGTTAAAAAGACGTCATACAGGCATGTGTGTGCTTCTGCTTCAAACCACTTGTTCACATCAGAAAGGAAATGTGCTTCGGAAAGATTTATTCTCATTAAAAGAAATAAGTTTTATTGGGGGAAAAAATTGTGTTTGGCAGCCCGCAACATTTGATTGCTGTAATGGTAGTGACGGCAGTAATCTATTTTTTTTTTGCCTTGCTGGTAAATGGAAGTATCCAGCAAAGATAAAAGGTTACCAGCTGGGATAACTATCCTCTAATTAGTACTGCAGATTTTTTTGGGAATTTAGAAATAACGTGATGCAGCCTCTTAAGTTTGTTATAAATAAGACCAAATAGGAACAAGCAAAGTACTCAATGTATGAGCTGCAGCATCTAACCTGAGAGGGCTGATCAGCCTTTCGGAGCAAAATGCTGTTAGACTTCATTGCACTGGGAAGACAAGCAGCTTGTTCTGAGAACCACCATTCACAAAAATCAATCCATCTTGAGCTTCTTACTCTCATCAGATGCTCCTGAACTGGTAGTGATAGAGTGCAAAGGTACCAAAGCTAATTTTCACTTAGGTGACCCAAGAACTGGTAACAGATTAGGTATAGGAGGACAGAGAGCCAACATTCCTGGTTGGTTCTCCCAAGTATTGCTTAATTTTGTTAAGAATTTTGCTTAGAAACTATGAATTATGAAGTATGAAGGAGAAAAATTCCCATAGGGGAGCATCACTACTCTGGGAGAGATGCTTAAAAAAAATGAAGCAGTTAAACTTAACTGTGGACGGAAAACTATGACAGCTCAGGAGCTGTGCCTAAGTAGATCAGATGCCTGTGCCTTGGGGGAGCAAAGACCAGGAACGGGTCAGCGATGGCTTCAATGGTCTGATTTCAATGCCTGTGAGAGCCCACCCTGGCTATTGGAGCTAATAAATCACAAAGTCGCCTCCACCCATGCCCCCCGTGAGCTGTTGCCAATATTTTGTTAGCAAACGCCTGCAGCTTTCCCAATGCAATCAGCTGGTGACAAAAGCTGAAAGCCCAAGGGTAACTGTTCCCAGAAAGGAGACATAGGGCAATGGGGACAGTTTTTGCACTGTCATCAAGCAGCTTGTCTGGGCAAATGTCTGGGAAAACTAACAGCCGTGTTCCTGAAACCACCTGGACTAGCAGAGATGCAGTGTAGACAAGGAGGAACAGAGTTTTGGAAGGGTCTGTACTAATTTCTTCCTTTACTCATCTCTTCCTTTACTCATCTCTTCCTTTGTCCCCACAGGATATATTTTTTTTTAAATTGGTGTCCTTGCAGTTAAGGGCAGTTTGGCTCATTTACCATCAGCAAAAACTTCCGGAGGAGTAGATAAAAGTCACTGCTGGGCAGGGCAGTTGAATGACATTCAGGGTAGGGTCAACTGCCAAAGCACCACTTCTAGCCTCAACAGCTTCCTCATACTTTTTGGGATCAAAGGGTGTGATTTAGGTGTTTGGAGCACAGCTGCGGCCCAAAAAGCTTGTGACTGCCCTCACATTTTATCATCTCAAAGCCAGCAAAGGTCATGCAGGAGGTGCTCAGGGTGACAGACCTTGGAGGCCACAAAGAGGCTGCAGCAAGTGGCAGCCATGGCTTAGGTGCCTCCCTGCATGCTGGTAAAGCCATGGAGACCAAGACTTGTGGCTGCTTGAAAATTATTATTCTTTACACATGTTTGAGGAGCAAAGATCAGTCCGGACTGCACTGCAAAACAGCCTTGAGTCTGCTTGTCGTCAGACCATATATCTGAGTGCTAATCAGAACATCCTCTTTTAAGTCCCTCAGTCTGGTATTTTTAGGCTGTAAGGTGAAAAAGATTTTGTCTTTGGTCAGACAGGAAAAACGCCTCTGAAAAACCAACACAGCAGAAAGGGGGGTTCTTGGCCCCACGTTTAGGCTAGCAGTTCTCAAAGTTTTGTCCAATGTGAGCCCCTTAGCAAGTGGGACAGCAGGCTGTGACCTGTGTTATTACATACGCTGGGCCTAGGAGGACAAAGAGGGCTTGAAACATTCTATTTATGGGTGTCCTGCAATGGTCCTAACAGTGGGACTGTCTATCAAGCAGAAAAATACCACCCACACTTTAAAGTTCATGTCACTCAACTCCAGATAGGGCAGGTGGCCTCAGAACAGCAACTCCATCTCCCTTCTCCTGTTTGTAACCTTCCCTCTTCAGGGAGTGACAAACACTTGTGTAGACGTGAGATAAACACACAGAGATATCCAACCAGCCGTTATTATGCAGCCAAAGTCCACTCTGCCCCTTGTGAAATGCTATGTAAACAAGCCAAAAATGAAATGCTCAGGAAGCCCAGAAGTTCCAAACCCACCAAGGGACAAGGGGAAGCCAAGACAGAGAAAATGTGGTGGAACATTTCAAAGCCTGTGAGCAATCTCCATGCAGAGTGCTAGGCCAGCCCACCTCATTAGGAGACCTGGTTTGGGTTTCTTTTTTTGCCGGTGGTGTTACAGAAAGCTGAGCAGATTAGAAACTCCAAACTCTTCAGGATTATATGGGTAGAGTGATTCTGTGATCGACTCCTGTAAATCAATCCAGGCATTTACTGACATTAAGACCATTCTGCATACAACAGGTTCTGCCCACTGTGGTATTTACTCAGGAGGCACTGGCTTTTTGCACTTTTCTGGAACAGTGTCAGCATGAATATGGCCCCGATGGAGAATGCGTTCCTGTCCCAGGGTGAATGGTTGTCTTTGTCTGAAACTGGTCCCGATATCCACTGGGAAATTAGAATCCTTGGCTACTCCTCCGGCAGAAACAGTCAAGCCCATGTTGTGCTGATAAGTAATATCACTTGCTATATAAGAGTCTGCTACAGCGGTACTTTTTTTCCCAGGCAGTGATATTGCACAGGAGGGCTGTGCTCAGCTCCTGGACTTCAACTACTCCAAATCATACCTGCCTCATGCACCCCATGTCCTGCTGCGGTAGAAGACACTTGCTGCTTTACCCTTTTTACCACTCCAGGCAGGAGTGTAATTTTTTTCCTTTTTGACACTAGAGGAGTCAAAAAAAAAAGAACAAAAAAAAGAACACACTATCTATGACCCAAAACAGGACAACCTGGAAGTCACTGTTGACATGATTTAGTGGTTTAGACTGGGCTGGCCACTAAACAAATGGCAGATGCTCTCTTTAATGTAATAAATAACAGAATAAATTTAACAGAATCAATGCAGTGAAGGATCTGATCTTATTTTTGAAAAGGACTTTCTCAGTCTAAACTATGGGTTAGCCAAGGCTTTATTTTTGACACATTTAAAATAATAAATCAATCATAATAAGTAGTTTTTGTGACTTCCTACCTCAAAATAATATAGACAAACAGAGAAGACCTATCCACTATGGCATACTTCTTATTTGGACCCACAGAAATATGGTCAGTTTGACAGGCAAATCCCTGCTACTGGTGTCTCTGGCAAGCAGGACCTTCAGCTACTGAATTGGGCAAAGCAGAAGCTATCTGTCCATCAACACCTTCTGTACTACAAGATTTGTATATTTAGCCTCATATTAGAGGACCATACTCCATCCAGAGCTTAATGTCTTATCTGTAGAAGAAAATATGTGCTAGG
This sequence comes from Calidris pugnax, assembly GCF_001431845.1. NCBI lineage: Eukaryota > Metazoa > Chordata > Aves > Charadriiformes > Scolopacidae > Calidris > Calidris pugnax. Next base: position 9,753,443 of record NW_015090859.1, read on the forward strand.
GAATAAAAAACGTATTTGGGGATTTATGAGATATCTGTGGTTTGTCAAGAAACTCCTGTGTTCCTCCCAGTGAAGTGTAATTTTGCTGGGATGGTGGGCATTAGCATCGCCACAAAAAAGGACGCGTCTCTGCATGCGTAAATCAAACCCCTGCATTGCAGTCCCGTGCCCAGTTTGTGTTCTGGCCCTGATATTGTTCTAAACATGTTGCCCTCATGTAAAATTATATGTGTATGTGTCATTTTAATCATACATTGCTACATTGATTTATGCAATTTATAGGAACAATAGTTTGACTGACATGTAGGGTATTTTGGAACTTGGTATTTATAACTGAAAATAAATAAGTGAGAGCAGTTACCAAAATAAAGTAGTGTTTTTCTTTAAAAAAAAGGAAAGTCAGTTTTAACCTGGGCTTCTTGTCCTATTAGCTATTCCAGAAAAGTCAAAGTATACTCCCTCCTTTATGACTGCCTGCATGAAATACATTATTAAAATATTTATGGCTTCTCAGTTACAACATCACCATTAAAAGCTACTTCATATAAACACATCACCTGCAAAAATTAAAAATTCTAAGTAAAAGGAGTACCACTGTTACCATAACTTAACCGAAGTGTAAATTTCGTACCCAAGGTAGAAAATTAAATCTCACTTGTCTATATTTAGGAAAATAAAATTGGAATTCTAGCCACTTCTATCTCGATTTCTTCTCATCTTTTGCTATTAATTGGAACAAATTTGAAAATTGGTGCTTTGAACCAGACTTCAAGCAAACATACTGTTCAAACTCCTAGGGTTTGGGGATACTTTTGGTAGTGTTCCAACAAACTATCCACAATCATTTTTTATTTATGAGTCTGCCCTGCTAACTGCAAACGGAGGAAATAATTTCCTAATTTACACATCTTCACTTACACACAGATTTATTTTGCATTTGCCTCTGTACTGTCAATTATTGTATATTGTTCTTCATAATACCCTCATGTCTTTCTTGTTTTGTCCTTTGTTTTGTACACTAGAATGTCTCACAAGCTACCCATTTTATTCCCTTCATGTAATGCGTTTCTCATTCACTGCAAATATGGACTTGCTTGTCCATTCAGAATCAATTCTCACCTGATCAATAGGAGATTAACCAACGTTAAATGTTTGTTTCACCATTGGAAGAGACATCTGTGATCTAATCTCTTACCATAATTGTTTGAATTGACATGATTATTTTAAAATGACACACAGGTGATTCTCCTTTCCAGGATTTTCAGTATAAACACTGGTGTTTGTTTTCCAGATTTAGTTAGAGATCTAGCAGAGAGCAAGAAGCTTTATTCCTTGCTAAGGTTCCCCTAGGAAGAAATGGCATAAAGAAGGCTAAAATACAGGTTTTTAAAATTCAAGATTTGTATGAGAGAGGAGGGAGTCGCAGGACTATATGCAACAGTGCCCTCCAAAAATGGTCTGTCCTTTAACACATGGGCGTGTGTGCAGGTGGATGTTTCCACGCACATACGAACCGATGCCCAAATCCTCTTTACGCAGCCTGCTGCAATACAGCTTTCTGCGTCACAAACAAATGGGAAGCACAGCACGCCTGCCAGGTTGCTGCATGTATTTTTGGCACGTCGGCTTCCTGTGATTTGCTCTGTTTTTAATGGCGGGGCGGGGGACACACACCTGACGCGCTCGGGTACCGTAGCACCTTTCATGCAGTGAAGCCCCAGGGTTCGTCGCACCGTCATAGGGAAAGGAAAGATGTGCACTGCTGGAATGCAGCCAGCTCTCGAGTCAAGATTAGCACCCTGGAAACAGCAAACATGGGTAGCTACGTGCTCCTGAATCCAGCAGCTCTGTGCCAAGCTGGTGGTACGCTCTCAGGCTTTGCTGGCACAACAGAACAGAGCAGAGCCTGTGTCCTGGCCCCGAAGTCAAAGAGTATGGCAACCTGCGTGCCTCTGCTACTGATGGGTAGCCTCCACGACACGTACTCTCTCTTGAGCCCTACCTGGGCATCACCTGGGATGGTTTGCACAGGCTGAAGATGGGGAGGGACTCGTTATTAGGGAGTGTAGTGGTAGGACAAGGGGTAACGGTTTTAAACTGGAAGAGGGGAGATTTAGATTAGATATCAGGAAGAAATTCTTTACTGTGAGGGTGGTGAGACACTGGACCAGGCTGCCCAGAGAAGCTGTGGATGCCCCATTCCTAGAAGCGTTCAAGGCCAGGGTGGATGGGGCTTTGTGTAACCTGGTCTAGTTGCAGATGTCCCTGCTCATGGCAGGGGGAGTTAGAACTAGATGATCTTTAACAACCGTTCCAGCTCTTACCATTCTGTGATTCTATAAGCAGAGGCTGGAAGTGAGTTAAGCAGGCAAAACAGACGATGGAAAGCCCATGCCCTCCCCATCTCTTTTACTAGCATAGGTGCTACCAGGGAAAAACAGCGCCAAGAGTTATTGGATTTGACCTACTGCAAGCCAGCTTGAAGTTGAAAGTGGTGGGTTGCTCATCGTTAAGATGGGTTCCAGATTTCTCTTCCAAGGGTTTTTCCCTGAATTCACTGAATTTTTAGAGTTGGAAGGGACCATAGAGACCATCTAGTCCAACTCCCCTGCTGAAGCAGGGTTGCCTAGAGCTTGTCAGAGCATGTTACTCAGGACTGCATCCAGGCGGGTCTTGAAAATCTCCAAAGAAGGGGACTCCACAACCTCCCTGGGCAGCCTGTTCCAGGGCTCTGTCACCCTTACTGGGAAGAAGTTTCTCCTCATATTTGAGTGGAACCTCTTATGTTCCGACTTGTGCCCGTTGCCCCTCGTCCTCTCACTGGGAACCACTGGAAAGAGTCTGGCTCCCTCCTCCTTCAACCCACCCTTGAGATACTTGTCAGCATTAATAAGGTCTCCCCTCAGCCTTCTCTTCTCCAGACTAAAGAGTCCCAGCTCTCTCAGTCTTTCTTCCTTAGTTTCCCAATGAGGATGTTATGGGAGACAGTGTCAAAAGCCTTGCTGAAGTCAAGGTAGATGACATCTGCTGCCCTCCCCTCATCCAACCAACCAGTTATAGCATCGTAGAAGGCTACCAGATTGGTCAAACATGATTTACCCTTGGTAAACCCATGTTGCCCACTTCCAATAACCCCCCGTTCTTCAACCTGTTTGGAGATGACATCTAGAATGAGTCTCTCCATTACCTTCCCAGGGACAGAAGTGAGACTAACTGGTCTGTAGTTCCCAGGGTCCTCCTTCTTGCCCTTTTGGAAGACTGGAGTGATGATATTTGATGATATTGGGATGATATTTGGAGCTTTGGGAGAAGATGGCTTCAAAACTCTGGTGATAACTGGGAAAAAGAGGTGCATTTGCATCAGTCCAGAGAGAGATGGACAGGGTATGGGCCTGCTCTGACTTGGTGGGTGTCCTGGCTTGAAGTAAAAAAGAACCCATTTGCTTTTCAGTGATTTTACTTTTCAGCCAAGCCTCTTCTAACTCACTGCCTCTCTGAGATTAATGGCATCTTTTTCAGACAGTGTGCACTTCTAGCAGATAAGGTCTGAGGTTTCTAGGGAATCCCAAGGAAGGGGATGCAGAGAGGCTCCTGCTTACACTTCTTGCTCTACCAGCCAAACCAGCTCACTTTGTTCTGCACAAAGTTGGAGGTCAGAAGAAAAGCTTAGTAGGGTTGTCCCGGTGGGGAGGAGTGGACAAGACAGACGATCCAAAACTGACCAAGAGGGTTGGTCAGTGTCCTCTGGCACCAAACTGCCTCGTGCTCAGTCCAAAAGCTGAGGGATGAAAGGGGTCAGCCTCTTTCTTCAATGGCCACAGCCCAAGGAGGACTCAAGGAGGACTCTTGACTCCTGCTCTGCCTTTGATCCCTACCCAGGCCTTCCTGACTCCAGGTGCGGAATCTGGTTCCCGTCCATCGCTGATTCCAGTCTGGGACACTC
>NW_015090859.1:9759171-9881142 GCF_001431845.1 Calidris pugnax
TCCCCCTGCCATGGGGGCGGCCATGGGTGCCTCCAGCAGCAGGGTGCCGGGGGCCTGGGGCTTGGGAGGAAAGGGGCTCTGCGAGTCTTACTTGGCCTTGGCGATGACCAAGGTGTCCTTGTAGAGGAGCAGGTCCCTCTTCCTGCTCCGCCGGCCCTCGGTCACCTTCACCCGCTGGCGGTGCAGCGGCTCGGGTGGTGCTGCCACGGGCTCAGGGTCGTCCCTGGGGAGCAGACGGTGTCGGGCATGAGCAAGGGGGCTGCCGCGGGGACCGGCCGTGCCGGCGTGTCCCCGAGCCATGGGGGGAGCTCACCTGGAGCCCTGGCAGCAGTTGACCTGCCCCATCTCAAGGAGATGAGGAGAAGCCTCACGCAGGACACAGCTGTGGGGCTGATGACAGTGCCCAGCTGGCCCACGCAAGGCTGTCCAGAAGGGTCGCGGTGCCGACAAGCGCGATCAGAAGACGCTGGTCAAGAGCAGGGCTCTGCCAGTGCCGCTCGCTCGGTGCTGGCACAGCACTGTCCCTGCAGTGGGGACGTTGCCGGGCCAGCGCCGGGTCCAACATTGTGATGTCAAGAATGGCACTAGGGGGGGATGGTGGGGGAGGGGCACTGGGGGGCTCTCCCCGGGATGACCATGTCTCTCTTGGCCTGGGGAGCCCAGACCTGGGCACAGCACGGCAGGCATGGCCTGGCCAGCACTGAGCAGATGGGAAGGGTCACCTCCCTCCAGCTGCTGGCAAGGCTTTGCCCAGTGCACCCCAAGGTACCACTTGCGCCTGCCCTTGGGCAAGGGCACCTTGCTAGCTCCTGCTCAACTCGCTGTCCACCAGGGCCCCTGGGGCCTTCTCTGCCACGCTGCTTTCCAGCAGCTTTCCAGATTCCAAGTCTCGTAGAATTGTCTAGGTTGGAAGGCTCCTTTAAGATCCTCGAGTCCAACCATCGACCTAACACTGCCAAAACCACCACTAAGCCATGTCCCTAAGCACCACATCTAACCGTCTCTTAAATACCTCCAGGGATAGGGATTCCACCACTTCCCTGGGCTGCCTGATCCAGTGCTGGAGAATTCTTTTGGGGAAGAAATTTTTCCTCATATCCGATCTAAACCTCATGTGTTTTTTTTTTTTCGGTTAGATCTAAATCTAATCTTTTTTTTCCCCCCCCCATAAAAATGATTTAGGGATATTTTTTTTTTCTAAAATCCTTTGGTATTTTGCTGAAGAGTAAAGCTCCTAGATGTTGGGAGTATAAGTACTTAGGGCAGTGATTGCTGAAGGTATCAAGTGAGGCTTTGCCCATGAAGATGGCATTGCCTCTGAAACACTTCAGATGCAAGCTCAGAGAGTCGCACCCAAATTTCCCTGCTCTGCTGACTCCTGCACAATCATTGCAAGGCCTGCAGATCAGCCCTGCAATTTGTTTCCCCTGTTGTGGGTGGCACTTGTGTTTTCCCTTTGGAAAGCACCTCCATCCCATTTGACATCATAGAGGGCTCCAATAACTCCAGAGGCTATTTAAGTATTTGGATTTCACTGAATTTCACTGCATTTTTTTAGAGTTGGAAGGGACCATAGAGATCATCTAGTCCAACTCCCCTGCTGAAGCAGGATTGCCTAGAGCTTGTCAGAGCATGTTACTAAGGACTGCATCCAGGCGGGTCTTGAAAGTTGCCCCTCGTCCTCTCACTGGGAACCACTGAAAAGAGTCTGGCTCCCTCCTCCTTCAACCCACCCTTGAGATACTTGTCAGCATTAATAAGGTCTCCCCCCAGCCTTCTCTTCTCCAGTTTGTATAGCCTCTGTTTGTCCTGGGGCTGTGCTTTGCTGCATGTCCCCCACCTGCAACAGGACATGAGTATAACATGTGTAGCCCCCCTTTCATCCTCCCCGGTGAAGGGGGACCTCTACCAGGTCTGTGACATGGGGGAACGATGTGGTGGAAACATCTGCCCTGGCTCTTTTCGTGAAGGATGTATGCAGACCTGGCTCGTGCAGAGATGTCCTGCTATTTCCCAAGCTTGGGAGGCCACAAGCTGAGTGAATGGTGAAAATGGCAGCAGCAAGAAGCTCTGTTTTGTGAGGTGCTGAGTTAACACCTCCAGCACGGCCCTCACAGAGAGGCTTAAGAGCCACCCTGTAGGCTATTTGTTGTATAAGTGAACCGTAAGCTTGAGAAATAACATAAAGCAAAGAGCAAAGGTAAATGTTTTATTCAGAGCAAGAGAAATTATCTGGTGATAGGTGGTCATTGTCAAATTAAATGCTCCTTAACAAAACCCCATGTATTATACTCTCTCCTGTGTATTATACTCAGCCTTCCTTGTCAAATGTGCTTAACTGCTGTATTTTATCAGCCCAAACCGGAGCCAGGTTTTCTGAAAATTTTGCATTCAGACCTACTGTCTTTATCAACTGAACACTGATTGTAGTTCCCTGAATTTAGTAAAGGATATATAATGCATGGAGTTTGCGGTCGATCAGCAGAGCAACATTAATACAGCAAGAAAGGGAAAAACTTTCCTCCGTGTTGGATAAAGGCCACTATTTTTTAAGAAGCCTTGCTACGGCAAAAATGACACAAGGAATTAGGAACAGCTGTGAGGAAAAAGAAAGGACACAAAATACTAAGAAGACCAGCTTGATCTGGATTGCTTTAAAGTAGTCTACTCAGCTTTTAACATCAACAGAGTCCAGGTCTGAAGCCAGGGTGAGGTGTACGGAGATGCCAGGGATGAGCAGGGCTCCTTTCTGACCCCCATGCATTTCTTCTCCACAGGAACCAAAAGGCAAGGAGAGGAAACGTGTGGGACTGACGGGCGCCAGGACCTCCCAGCAATACCTTTGGGGCTGACCCAGCCTTGGCCAACCAACAACAGGGAGAAGGAGGAGAAGCTGCTTGTAAAAATATCAGAATGGCTCATACAGAAGTCTGCACAGGAGAAGATTTACATGATGTTTCTCAGAACCAGGGAACACATTAGCTTTCACCAAAAGACTCTAAATGCAATGAAAATTATTCTGTTTTCTTGACTCATCTGCACTTTCCTCTGCAACAAAATGAAGCTTTCAGTGGGAAAAGGCAAAACCCATTCTATAAAATACCAACTTATTAAAGTACTATTGCCTTTAAAAAAGGCTTTCACCTCTTAAGCTTTATGCCTTACAAAGCCTAACATTTGTACTGAAAGAAAGTCATTGAACTCATACAATTGCATCACGTGGTAAAACTTGTTATAAATCCCAGGTCAACAGCTGAAGAAAATAAATAGACAGGCAGCATCTTTCTAGACTTTCTGAACATAATTTAGATACTGTAAATAGTCTATTTTCAAAAATGCTTTTATTGTACAAACCACTAGTATAATTCTATTAACCAAATAGTAGAACAAAAGTTATAAATATTCATCATCATGGCAAAGAAGCAAAATTTAGCATCACGTTCAACCTATGTGGAATTTAAACTATTCTGCTAATTTATAGAATTAGGCCATTATGTTTTCCAAAGAGATGTCAGAAACACCACAAGAGAACCTGTGCATTCATGCATATAGGGAAAAGAAAGGAAAATCATCTCTACGTATGTGACAGCACTGTTTCCTGGATGACTGGTGTCTGTTGTGCTTAGAAATGGCTGCCTATGCCAGTTCAGAGCTACTCTGTAGTCTTGCATGAATGTGTAACTGCATTAGCTACAGAGGAGGAACAATGCTACGTGAGGAGGAACTTCTTTACTGTGAGAGTGGCAGAGCACTGGAACAAGCTGCCCAGAGAGATGGTGGAGTCTCCTTCTTTGGAGACATTCAAAACCCGCCTGGACAAGTTCCTGTGCAACCTGCTCTGGGTGGACCTGCTTTGGCAGGGAGGTTGGACTAAATGATCTCCAGAGGTCCCTTCCAACCCCATATCGTTCTGTGATTCTATGATTCTATGATTAGTATGTCTAGATTACTCTAAATTTTGGTTATAGTTCACTAATAATACTAAATTACTCTTTTCCAGAATTGGAAGATATTTTCTGAACTAAGAGGCAACAGCACAGACAACTCTGTGACTCAGAGTCTCATTGAAAAATATCAAGCCATTTATGCCTACTCCTTTGCTTCAAATCTGATTTAAATTGATTGCAAAGCCCTTTGCTCCTGATTATTATGGCAACTCAGGTTAAAAGTTTCAGCTTCTATCTCCCGTCCAGTCAGCACAAAGGGAATGAGGTGACTAGCAGCTACCTACCATCGTCATAGTGTCCACCCCTGTCTCCCGATGAGCAAGTGCTCTGCATTTGCCAGAAACTAACGTGTCAGCTGGTGGTTTTGCAAAGTTTCAGAGGAGATCTTTCCCCCCACAAAATATTGGCAAAATCCCACAGGCACTTAAGACATAGACAAAAGGGAGTTGTCACTGATTCATATGCTAGGAAAATCAGCATAATGTAAATTTGAAAACTAGATACACTGCTATCAAAGACTATAATTTAAAACATTATTAAATTCACTGATGTGACTTTTTCAGTAGAAAATTGCAGTCTGGTTTATATCAGATTGGAAATTTAATACATCTGCTGTTAAGTATCTAGAAAGCATTGCATAACTTTCATCCATGAAGAACAGAGCCGGAGTAAAAGCACTAGAAGATGAAGGGAAACCTGCGACAGGGGTGTTGCATGGCAACTGAAAGCTTGGCTCTGCCAGTCGGTGGCAGTTCTTTGTACTTTAAACTCTATGGTAGGGAAATTAGTCATTAAAGCGGATCTCAGATGGATGACTCTTAATTTCTGAAATACAGCTGAAGCGTGGCTGTACACAAAAGCTTGCTTATGAAAACATCTCTTTTTGAACACAAGTGCGCTTTGTGAAGAGCTGGAGATTAAAAAAAAACACAACAAAACAACAAAAAAGAAATGTCTGGTGCACCTTAGTCAAAGAAGGCCCAATGCTCTTTTTCCCTAACCACAAATGATTGAACATGTAGTCCTGTTTAGACCTCACACAACATTCAATCTGTCCTTAATTTTAGAGAAACAATACTTTTTCTGTTTGGAAAACAAAATATACCAAATAAAATTGCTTGGCCCCAAAATTATGTTGATGTTTTTGTTTTTTTTTTAACTTGTTCCGGTAATCAGACAGTCCCATGGAAGATGAAAGATTATTACATATGTATTTACTCATTTTTTCCACAAAAGTTCCATAAATTGCAATGGGCTAAGGCTTGCTTGTAAACATCTTTTCCAGCGGCTGATCTGTTTTCACAAAAAGCATAGATAAGCAAGAGAGGAAGGTTTTTAAAATGACTTGCTACTCACTCCTTTTGCTACTAAGGATCAAAACCTGGGAGCTGCATTGTATTTTCCACTTACCCTCTTGGCCAGGGGTCATGTTTGTAGAAGCGTTGGGACCTGCTTGGCTGGGAAGGTCCTCCTATGGTAGGTTACTGCGTGGCCATGGTTCTCCTGCACAGGGCGAATTTGGACAAATCCCCACTGGGAGGAAATTGTGCAGAGAATGGCTGGATCCCAGGTTCTTCTTCTAAGATTTGAAAATGTTCCTCATATAACAATGACGACTGCTAGAAAGAAGATTAAGGCATAGTCATTATTGTGCAGAAGACAAGATCGGTTGTGTCCTTTCTCCAGCCTTTGTCATGGGTTTCATGGTGTTTGCTGTTTGATTTCAGCACTGAGTTTCTGGAGTCTGGAGATTTCTGCAAATTGTATTTATGTTAACAACATATGGGTCACACCAACCCCATGCAGCGCTACGGGCTTGGGGCAGAGTGGCTGGAGAGCTGCCTGGAAGAAAAGGACCTGGGGGTGTTGGTCGACTGTTGGCTGAACGTGAGCCAGCAGTGTGCCCAGGTGGCCAAGAAGGCCAATGGTATCCTGGCCTGTATCAGGAACAGTGTGGTGAGTAGGACCCAAGAGGTGATCATCCCGCTGTACTTGGCACTGGTGAGGTCTCACCTCGAGGACTGTGTCCAGTTTTGGGCGTCTCGCTACAAAAAAAGACATTGAGGTGCTGGAGCGGGTCCAGAGAAGGGCAACGAAGCTGGTGAGGGATCTGGAGAGTAAGTCTTATGAGGAGAGGCTGAGGGATCTGGGGTTGTTCAGCCTGGAGAAAAGGAGGCTGAGGGGAGAACTTATTGCTCTCTACAACTACCTGAAGGGGGTTGTAGAGAGGTGGGGGTCGGTCTCAAGTCACAGGTGATAAGGACAAGAGGAAATGGCCTCAGGTTGCACCAGGGCAGGCTCAGGTTGGACATTAGGAAAAATTTTTACACTGAAAGGGTTGTTGAGCATTGGAATGGGCTGCCCAGGGAAGTGGTTGAGACACCATTCCTGGAGGTGTTCAAAAGACGGATTGACATAGTGCTTAGTGACATGGCTTAGTGATAGTTTTTATCAGAGTTAGGTTGATGGTTGGACTAGATGGTCTTAAGGGTCCCTTTCAACCTAGACAATTTTATGATTCTGTGATTTTTCAACACAGCACATGTCCACAGGCAAACCTGTGTGTACCTGGAGAATGCAGGTGGCAGGGAACGGCAAGTGTAGAGCTCTGCTTTAGTCACAGACACAACACAGATGCTGTTGCAGACATGTGGTCTTTTATATTTTAATTCCAAAAGCTTTAATCTGCTCAATTCCCAAAGCAGAGTAGTTGGTAGCAGGAGCTAAAGACAAAGCAGCATGTTCAGAGAGAGGCCTGGGGAGATGATGTGGGGAGCTTTGCCAAGTGTAGGCAGGGAGGTGGTGGCAGAGAGCTCAGAAGAACCTGGGACATTTAGGTATGAATACAGTGAAAGCAGTAAAAAGATGCATGAAAGACTTAAATTTGATTTACTGATTAAGCCATTTGTAAGTTGAAATGTTTATAAATGTTCACACTGTACCATCTTAAATTTCAAATGTGGCAGACCTGTGTCTGCCTTCTCAGTTTATTTCCTAACACCTCCTAAAATTTCACATTTCACAGTGAAACGACTTTGTTCTCAGAGATCTCCAGTTGAAAATGTTCACGCATGCTGTAGAAAGAGAGAGCCTGGGTCCACGCCAGGGTTTCACCAACATCCTTACCATGAGAAAGCCATGCGTTTATGCAAAAATATGGAACTTGTGGAAGGCAAGTGCTTGCAAGGAGGGACAGCTGTAAGTGGGTTGCATCTCCTTCACCTGAGAAGGCTGACAATTTAAACCCAGCAGTGCAGGGGCTGCTCTGGTAGATGTGGCTGTGTCCATGGGGCTTGGTCACCGAAGTCACCAAGATGCCTGCAAGACTCCTTCCTTAGGATGCTTAGATCTGAGTGTAGGAAACCAGCTTGGTTTGAATCCTGGCTGCCTTTTTGAAATAATCTGCATTGATTTAGTAGGTTGAAATTAGCCTAAGCAGGTTTTTTTTCCTGTCACTTCACAGCAAAGCAGCATTCTTGTTAAGTTTGTCCCACTAAAAGTTGTTTTAAAATAAAACGGTCTCAGGTGCTGCGTAGTGCTGTGCACTCTGGTGGTGCCTGTGTTTAACTTTAGTGCCAAATGTAGTATCACTGAACTCAGAGACCATATTCTCCAGGTAAAGATATGTGTGTATTACTCAAATGTGCGTTTGCCTGTAGCTATTTTCTCATATTAAAGAAAAGTACCTTATCAGCAACGGTGCTGTTTTAAATTATTTTAAATTTAACTTCAATTATATATTTTTTTAAAATTACTCTGTTATTAACTTAAAACAGCATAAGTTTGATTTTAATCACAAATCTGATTTTAAGTAAATAGTTCCAGCCTGGCATTTGTAAAACCCTGAGAATGCTTTACCAGTGGGAATATTCATGTGATAGGGTTTTTTTTGGCAGCTTTTCATGGATTTAAAACAACAAGTAATTCCCTGAGCAGAAGAATTTTCTACAGACTTGTGTCCCTTCTTGTTTAAGCTATCCCTCTCCAATTCCCTGGCTCTCCCTCATGTCTCCTACAGTGCTCCTGCTCGGCAAGAACCAGCAAGCACTGTCACCAGCCGGGAGCCGTGTGCCTGTGGCTCGGGCTGCCAGCTGCTCCCAGGCGATATATAAATACGTGGATTTGGATTGCTTTTCTGCTAGTGGGAGCACTAATTTGGGTCCTTCTTTTGCTTGGCTGCCTGCATCCTCAGAACCTGCAAGAACTCTGCTGTCCTCAGCTCCTTCGCATTTGGCTGAAAAGCCAAATGGGTTCAAGGAGTGTTATGGAAAACTGGCAGACATGTGATGTGACTGCCTAAAGCTCACTTTCTTGAGACAGCTAACGAAAATCTAGTGCTATCCCTTTGGAAGCAGGGAGTATTAACTGTAGCAGACAAGAGGATGAAAGAGGGTTACATGTTATAACTTGCACTGACATTTAATTTACCTACAAATAGGAGGAGAAAAATGAGGTGACAAGTGGAAAATCAAGTAAACTTGAAGGATTGAGGATATGGTGGAGTCGAGTAGGGGCAGCTGAAAGGATAGAAAGTTGGTGATAACAAATAGTAAAGGGGAAAGAAAGGAGTCCTGCGCCTGGAGAGGAGTATGTTGGAGAGGTTTGGTTGGTCTTCCATCCCCTTTGGGACTTCCCCTTGCTGACGTTCAGAGAAACCTTCCACATCTCACTGAACACAGAGGCACGTTGGGGATATGGTATGGACAGCAAAACAGGATTGTTTTCACCTTCTGCACAGTGTCAGTCCAGGCAAGGCTGCTCTGATGGTCACCCATGGGCTTCCCAGTCATACCATTTGGTTTACCTTTTTTCCTCTTTTTTCCCCTTCCAAAATAAACAACCCACTCCTGTTCACTTGTTACCTTGGTTTTTAGGCCATTATTTAGTAATTCTGGCTTTAGTGACCCTGGTAAGCCTGGGAATCTTCCCTGTTCCCAGTGTCTTCTGATGTCCTTCATCCAAGAAGAGATCCCAATACTTCTATTTCCCTGTGTGTGACATCTAGCAGTTTCTCCTGTTGTTTTATTAGTTTAGCCCCAGCTTGGGGTGATCTAGCCACTTTTCCCCTTCCATTGCTCCCAGCATCTGGCAGTTTCTCATTTTGCTATTATATTGTCGTATTTCTGGGGCACTTGGCGTACAGGGGAAGGGTGAGGGGGATCTAGCTGCTGCCCCCTGCTACTGGGAGAGGAACTGTGGAGAAGATGGAGCCCAGCTCCTCTGAGAGGGGCACAGTGAAAGGTGAATAGTTGTGAGTTGCACCAGAGGAAATGCTGGCGAGACATAGGGAAAGAAATCTTCCAAAAAAGGATGGTTAAACATGGAAACAGGCTTCCAGGAGCAGTGGTGGATCAAACCTCCATAGACACATTCAACACTTGAAGGGACAAGGCCCTGAGCAACCTGATTAAATTTTTAAGTGGCTTTTGCTGCCCTTTTTAGCTGGTCAGCTAGCCAGGCTAGTCAGGCGTTCTAAGTATCCTCCTCCGGATTTGCAATAAGCAGATTTATTTGTCTTCTGTAATTAAGATTTGAAAAGCAGTTTTACCTCCGGCAGTATGATAGCAGTCAGTTGTCATCTAGACAAGCGTGCTGTCGAAAAAAAGGCATCTACATAAACACAGAATCATTGACTTTTTACCGTCCCTGTATTGTGACTTTCCGCAGCTCCAGTTCACTATCAGAACACAAAAAAGCAGATCACTGCCAATTTACGCTGCAGTTATTCATCGGGCACACGTAGAATAAATGTCAAATCTCCTAACGTCTAAAGCCTCAAACAGAACCCCTAGTCTGGACCCCGAGGGGCCCCACAACTTGTCACACATGCCAAGAAGATCAGGCAGGTGAAGGCTTGGGATTCAGCCGAGCAGTGAACTGGGTGAGAAACAGGCTCGTCAGTGAATGAGAGAGTTGATTAGGGAATGAATCACTTAGGGAGAAAGTTGTGCAATTAAACTGATAAATTTGGCAGCAAAACAAAAAGCAGAAAGAGAGAATGAATGCAACAATCAATCAATAAAGTAGTGAATCAATTGTCTAGTTAATAAGATAGTTAATTATGCAGAACAAAGCAGGCAAGGCAGTGTGCTTGGTCAGTTCTCTCCAACAAATCTCCCCAGCATATTTCAGTCACTGCATCATTTACTTTGGCTAATTTTTGTTAATGCAAGTCCCAATTGTTTGACCTCCAAATTAGTATTCTCCTTCCTGTAGTAATCTTTAAAGACAGTAGCTGTTTCTAGACTGCTACGTTCTGCTTGTTGTATTGTTTCAGAAAGGCAGCAATCAGCTTATGATCTGGGAGAATTAGTATTCTGCTCCATCTGAAAAAACAACTATCAGCATATTCCTACTTCTATTATTTCAGTATGTTATATTCTATTTTATTATTTCATGTTAGGGAAGGTGTATATCCTATTTTATGTTACTATGGTATTTATCTGTCTTTCCACTGTTAATTCAAATGTGCTAAATGCTTTCCAAACTAAAATATACAAACTTTTCCTCAAAATAGTTCCTATCATGGAAGTATCCACTTTCAGAACACTTTGTTATGTTGTTGAAACAACCCTCTCTGTTTTCTCCCCATTGTACAACATAGAAAATTAGGTAAAGAACTGTCAACTCAGTGTCCTTCCGTCCTAAAGTGATCCAATACAGTGTAATGGAGGAGGCAAAGAAATGCATCAATCAGTTGCCCTGTAGAAAAAGATAGAGGTGGTGGATTTTCAGAAACTGTCTGAAGTTAGGATCACACCTACCTGGATAAGATCTTTGTCTAGGGTCTGTCTGCATTATTTGTGAAGAGCACTTCTACTGTACTGTTATGATCAGCTTCCACATAGTAAGCTGCAAGACTGGGCAGTTTTGGACAAGGTCCATTAACTGTCTCCACGCCTTGGTTGTGACTTTGATTTAGCCTTCACTGTTGAAGCTGGGCATCAGTAAGCCTTGAAGGTGCCTGAACTTTATGAGCACTTAAGTTTTTTTCTCCTGAAGTTCTCAAGGCCTCTTAAGCTGTGTCTCTGGCTGTCTCCATGTCTGCCCACCACTAGAAAGAGCTAAGCTACTTAATACCTATCTCACACCTGAGCCTGAAATAGGTCCTAATTAAGCTTTCCTAGTCAAAGTCCACAGAGACCCTGGTCCTAGGCCAGTCTCTCACCCGAGAATCCAGGTCTGCACAAAATGCAGTTCAGGTGTTTCCTCCCTCTGTTCAGATCGGCAGTCGTTGTCTGATGTCCCTCTGCATCCAACAATTCTGCAATGTAAAATACAGAAATAATCCTGCCAGCAAGCTTCTGTGGAAGAATTAATGAGAATTTGAAGTGTTGTGAAGCCAGTGTTGTCCTTGAATCTATGACTATTAACACTCAGTTGAGTTATGAATAGTAGTTTCCAGGGCTGGTTTTTGATTGAGTTTTGGAAGATGTTCCTCAAAGGTGAAGATGGAGAGGTTGAAGATGGGATGGCTGTTTTATGAAATGTTGCTATTGGCAACTGGATAGTCCTGTTCTTGTGTATGTGAATTAAATCTGGTTTGTAGGGCTAGTTTGGCTTGTCCCTGTTTGGCTTCCCAGGGGCATTAGGTGGCACAAGTTTATGATGTTCTGAGATATACATACTAAAGGACCTTTACTCACTGGTGTTTCTGAAATTGTGTTGGAGGGTTTTACATTTACTGCACTGGCCTGATATTTGTCCATCCAGGAAAGGTAAGTCTATTTGTCTCTTGCCCTGCCAATATCACAGACACAAACCAATATTGTTGCAAACTTCCAGCTGACTTCTTGTCTGTTGTGGGGGGTAAATATACTTGTCTCTTCCTGAAATTTGAGACACCTATTAATGCTTATTAATCTTTTAATTACTTCTAGTTGTCCACCAGCTGTGGACTGAGATACTTTTAAGCAACTCATCTTGTGGTTTCACTAAAGGTTTCCCTTTGCCTTTTTACATAATTTGATATTGCTTTGATGGAAATACCTTATGTGGAGGCAGTAACTTTTGGGAGGAAATTGGGACACAACACAGTTCAGAAACCCAAATAATGCTCTCTGCTGCTCTAATTCTTGTTAACTAACTCAGTTGGCTCCTGTGCGAGAGGCCTCTTTGCTGAAGTGACAAACTCTTTGAAATTATTAAGTAGATGTTAAGACTTCCTTAAAAATTCTGGTGACTGTACTTGAATCCTTAAAATATTGTATGTGACAGGTTGGAGTCTGCCTACACCATGGCTGTCAGATGCTTACACATGTGGAACATGCTGGGTAATTGTTTCGTATCTCCTTCCATGAGCTGATCTACCTAAAGGGAAAAGCGTATTTACTATCAGCAGACAGGGCATTCATTTTTCTAGCTCAGGAAGTCAGTGTTTGGGGCTTTAGGCTTTCATTGTGGTTAACTCCTCCGAGTCATATTTTGAGGACTGAAAGCCTTGTAAGACTTGCAAGCACAGCCAGTAAGCCCGATTTGTTATGCATAGTAGAAACACTGTAAAGAGAAGCTTGAAAGAGCCAACAAATATGTTATGTGGAAGAGTGAGGATCATTATAGGCTTTATCTGGGCTGTATACAATATCCTCTTCAGACATTGTCAATTTTTAGAAGCATGTAAGAACACACAGAAATATAAAATAGTGCAAAAGCACATTGACAGCTTAATCAGAAGAAGGCTTATTACAGTAGAGTGCCAATCTATAAAGAACTGCTTGGTAATATCAGCTTCCTGTTAATCCCATAACAATCAGATAATGGTGAAATGTTGATTTATTCACTGATTTACTCTTAGCTAGATAGAAATAATGGAGTAAAATGAGCCCATTTAGACTGGTTCTTAAATTGAATGCTCCTAATTGCATTTGAAAGAATAGACCTTAATGCTTTTGAGTATCCCGATGACCCTGCTAATCTATGCAATTAGTTAACTATTTTGGAAAGGAGACTACTTTATATGTAGTTTTGTTTTACAAATTAGAATATATTTTTCATATATTCTATGCATGATTCTGTATTAAAGTCATTACCCATGTAAAATCTTCAATTTTACTCCAATACAAGTAGCTCTCTGTGTAAGCTTGCAACTGAACAGCTCAATTACTTTATTATATTTCCATTTAATTATTGAACTAGAATTTTGAAATTTGCACATATTCATTCTGGGTCACAGAGTTCAGCATGGGAGGGAATCCCAGATTACGCATTCCATTAGAAATTATCAAAAGGCGATCTGTCTTTCTTCGAGAGTTTCAATCATTCAAGAGCCTGAGGATATTTAGGCAGGAAAAGAGACGTAAGGGAGAAAAGTTCTCGCAGAAAACATCTGAGCGGGTCACTTGCAAGTTTTGGACATTTCTAGGAGGTAGAAGGTGATTGTAATTTTCAGGAATCTCCCACTCCACTTAATGTTTTTCACCCTCATATTTTTGGAGAATCACCTTTAAAGAGATGGCTCAGCAAAGACTTGATGAGCTCCTGGCTATTGAAATAAAGCAAATGAAGGAGACAGGCTGCTGCTGGGGATTTGAGCACCACTTCCAGTCAGCGGATCCTCTCCTTACCTTCCTTCCAAGATGGCCATACATCGCGCAGGCACGATTTAAAATTAGATATCTGTGTTAAACTCTTCTGTGTATATTTACATCATGGTCCATTTTCGCATACAGCTGGACATTACCATATTGATAATGTGTGCAGCTGCGACTGAGAGTAATTGAGAGCATGAGCCTGTGCATCTCAACAGCCCGAAGCTGTAGCCACCAGTTCTATCTGTTGGATGTCCCCAAAGCTAAAAGACACAAATCATCCCAGTGCTGTCAACTGGATGGAATTGAACCATTACTGCCTTTCTGTGTTTAAACATCAAATTTCTGGGATTTTCAGAGTTGACTTAGCTTATGGTTGTTTGTATGCCTGGCCTCATATTTTTGCAGCGCTCTTGCCCTGATGCATGCATGAAACAAGTCCCAGAAAACACCTCAATCTTTCAAAGTACAATGTAATGCTTAACACCCGTGCAATTAAAAGAGCTTTTAAAATGTGCTATATGGGCTTTGTATGTTGATAGTTTGGGATTCTTTCCCAAATAATGCATACATTATATATAATGCATAAGGCATGAGGCAACTGTTATAGTAATAGAATCTGACACTGCTTACCAGAGTCAGAGCCTTTTAAGAGAACCTCCTGGGAGAGGAGCAAGAAATGGTTTATCAGATCCTTTGCAAGAAATACTTTGGGAAGAAACTATTGGAAGGACAGCAAAGAGGTCTGTAAAGCTAGTGGCACTTTAACTGCTGCTAGTTTTCCTTCTTCTTGAGCTCATGGAATCTGTGGAAAAGTAGTGTTCAAGGCCAGGCTGGATGGGGCTTTGAGGAACCTATTCTGGTGGAAGGTGTCCCTGCCCATGGCAGGGGATTGGAACTAGGTAATCTTTAAGGTCCCCTCCAACTTTAACTATTTTATGATTCTATGAAGTGCAAGACCAGATGTTGGGTGAGTGAGTAAAGGTGAGTGAGTAAAGGTTTCATGTCCCCAGCTCTAGGTTAGGCTGAGAAACATGCAGATTCATCAGATATTGTCAGTAGAAATATCCATGGACAAAAAAAAGAACAATTACTAAGGTCTGCAGCACCATCAGCGCTGGAGGAGAAACCATCTACCCAACAGGGCCACCTTCTTGATGAGCTGCATGAGGGACAGAGGGTACTCTGTTCCTCTTAGATCAAGCACTATGAGCTCTCTTAGGAGGATATGAATGGTGATAATGGCTGGCTGTACTCCCTCTGAGGATCTTATGACACAACTTGATGTCCTGTGAAGTATGCTGTTTGTCAGGAGTGCAAACCCAGGGTGCTTCTTGCTGAATCTTTAACTATTTGCTGTGAATGAATATAAAAATTTATTAAGATAATATCAGAGTGGTTGAGGTTCAAAGGGACCCCTGGAGGTCATCTGGTCCAACCCACCTGCTCCAGCAGGGCTGCCTAGAGCTGGTAGCCCAAGGGCCACGTCCAGATGGCTATTGAATATCTACAAGGATGGAGAATTCAAATCCTTCCTGGGCAACCTCTGCCACTGCTTCGCCACCTTCACTGTGAAAAAGCGTTATCTGATGTTCAGATGGCAACTCCTGTGTTTCGGCTTCTACCCATTGCCCCTGGTCCTGTCACTGACCACCACTGAGCAAAGCCTGTCTCCGTCTACTCTGCACCCTCCCTTCAGGTATTTATATACATTGATGAGATCCCCCCAAGACTTCTCTTCTCTGGGCTGAACAGTCTGAGCTCTCTCAGCCTCTTCTCATAGGAGAGATGCTCAAGTCCCCTAATTGTCTTAGTGGCCTTTCGCTGAACTCTCTCTAATATGTCCATGTCTCTCTTGTACTGGGGAGATCAGAACTGGACACAATACCTCAGATGTGGCTCCACGAGTGCTAAGTAGAAAGGAAGGTTCACCTCCCTTGATCTGCTGGCAACACTCCTAATGCAGCCCAGGATACCATTTTCCTTCTTTGACACAAGGGCACATCTCTGCCTCATATTCAATTTAGTGTTCAGCAGGACACCTAGAGCCTTTTCTGCAAGGCTGCTTTCCTAATCTCCTTCTTGTCCTTCATGTGGCTGGAAATAATTTCCAGGATTACTTATTCCATCACTTTACCAGGGAGTGAGGTGATGTCCATTGGCCTGTAGTTCCCTGGGTCCTCCTTTTGCCCTTTTTGAAGATAGGAGGGATAAAAACAAATGGACAGAGAACGTGTGCGTAAGATAGATGGTTCCAAGTTCCTGGTATCTGATTAAGTTCACTATAATGTATTTAGAGACTACCAGCAGTTCAGGAGGTGTTGGTGGTATACTTGAGAGCTTCTGGAAAATGCATGAGGTCCTAGAAAACCAGGAATGGGCAAATTTTGTACTTAATTTTCAAAAGAGAAACATGGAACCACTCAGCTTAACCGCAATTCCTAAAAACTACTGGAAGAAATACTAAAGCTGTTGTCAGGCTCCTGGAAGGTACAACTAAGGCAAAATTGTCAAGAACAACTCATGTGGAACCAATCTAATCTCTTCTGACAGGGTTAGCTGATAGGAGAGAATCGGTACCTGTCATCTCTTGACTTTTGTGGAGCTATTACACTTGACATCCTCATACGGAAGCTGGATTACTCAGTTCTGGAAAAAAACTGTAGCAGAGAAATGTACAAAAATACATTTTTGCTTTAAGAATGCTTTAAAATAGATACAAATAGTTTGCTGTAAAGATGGGTGATTATGGCCAGCTGAACTACCTCCTCTACAAAAACATAGAATGACCTCAGAACCTCCTTCCCATTGCAGATTTTCTTTCCCTGTCCAAACTAACATCTCAGGCTGTTTCTTTCTGTTGTACCCATGGATGTCTAGCTATTTGACCAAGGTAAAGAAGTCAGGACCTCCTTATATGCTTCAATACTGTGGAAAATGCAAATTAATTGCTTGCAGGTCAGGCTCTTATCCTCGACAACAGTTCTGAGTTCAGCCACATTCCAGATCTTTCTGAGTAAGATGCCTGCAATCTAGTCATTCTGCTTATCTACTTATTTAAAACATTTGGCAACACACTTCTTGGAATCAGAGCATGTCTTCACTCCTGAATCACCACCTTTCCAGCTTTGACAAATGCAAATGTCTTATCCTCCAGGTATTCATGGTGTCTCAAAGATAATTTCATAGAATCCCAGAATGGATGAGGGTGGAAGGAATCTCTGGAGGTCATCTGATCCTCTCTGCTCCTATAGCCAGTTGCCAAGGAACACATCCAGACCACTTCTGAGTATGTCCAAGGAGGAAATCTGTTCTCCTAGTTTGATGTTTTGATGTTGGCAATCTCTGTGTCATTGGCTTTCTGTTTTGTTTGTGTCACATAATGAAGAAAGTCTATTTTTTTTAGTTCCCTTCAAAGTGTATCCCCACTTGGCATATCTCTCATATGCTATCACCTCCTATTTGCCTTCAGTGCAAGCCTCAACCTTCAACATTTAACATTTTCAAGAAAAGTATCTTTGTGAAGTTTCTGGGTAGATATCCCTTGGATTAGAAAAAATTCCCTGCAGATATATGCTAAGTCACTGGGACTTCCTGTTGGTCAAAGCAAAGGAAATAATTAGGCAATGTTTCTGATAGGCTGAAAAGTATGTCAGAAAGGAAGGCTTCTGTGGGATAAGAGTGAATTTTCTGGAATGTGGGTCTACATGGGCAGGAGCAGGAAAGGAGAGTGGAGTCCCAGCTGAAAATATGATCTGAGGAGCCCTGTGGCTCATGTGAACCACTCAATCCTTCTTTGCCAGTTTACTTTTTAACTTGCTTTTTTTTGCCTCAGAATTGAAGTCTGCTCTCCAAACGTACATGGAAAACTGGAATTCAGAACAAGCTTTAGAGCCACGTGCCACAGCTTCCCAGTTTGCTGTCATCTCCCCTCTCCAAATGCTCTCTCCTGCCACTGTTGAAAATATTATTTATAGTGAGCTTGCTTATGTGATGAAACCGCTGCCTGTCAGGCACATCAATATCTACTGCACTGAAAAGCAGATGTGAGCTAAATTTTTGGACAATAGTCTTGAGATTTCATAGAGGCATAGTTAAATATATCTTCTCACATGGCCTATTTGAGCCAAGGGTGAGAGTGTGGAAGGGATTATGATTTTTATATGGGAAGGTAAGGACTGGGAATAATAGTGCTACTGTGTACTGTCAAAACCTTCCTTTCCAAAAAGAAGAACCTTTTGAATAACATATAACTAGGTGAAGGCTGTGCCAGGAAATTCACACCAGGCCCTAATTGGCAAGGGCATGGGGACTGTCTCGCTTCAGCAGCCTCCAGAGAAACCTCTCTCCCAGCCCTCTCCACTGCCTGAGCCCCCATCCCAGGCTTAGGTGTGGATGACTAAGACCCATGGGAACACCTTGGTCTTGTTTTCTCCATCGGAAAAACAGCAATCAAGCTAAGCTTCCCCTGGAGTCAGCTTTCCAAGGATAGTTTCTGCTTCCTAACGCCAAGGTGGTCACTTGGATTGCCCTCAGCTCCCTGGTATCCAATGACATGACACTTCTACCATTCCCTCAGCAGCCCAGTGCCTACAGTCCAGGACTGCCTTGCTAACCCCTTATTATCGCTGTGTCCCACTATGCTCAGGGGCTTTTCCTAAACCCAGACCAGCACTCAGCTCAGTTGTAGCCAAATTTCTCACTGGGAAGCAGAATGTCTTTTCTCTTCACTTGATGTTGGCAGCAGTTTCCCAGTGGCCCTCTTCCAGTCCCCAACACCCCAGGAACATGTACAGAGTGACCCTTTACTCTCTAGACAAGGGCTCCAAAATTAATGCTGTCTCTGATTCTCCACTCATGAGAGCAAAGCTGGCATGAGACCACAGACTTTGATAAGGGACACTGATTGCATACAGTGGCACATGATGACATTGTCCATGGGGCTGTGTATTCCTAAAAGTGGGTCTGGAGCCGATTTCCAAGGATACCCTTCCTGTCCTTCAAGAACCCTCCTTGTTGAGCCTTACCTCAAAGTCCTAAGCCCCTAAGCCTTTGCAACTCAGTCCTATCTCAGTCTTCCTCAAGAAACACCTTTTGAATCATATTTGTAGAAACCTTATGGCTCTTCTTGGTTCCTTCAGGATGTGGCTGCTTTGGATACTCTCCCTGCCCTCAAGAACTTTTCTGTTCCTCAAGCCTGGATCTGAGCGTAGCCGATCTTGTCCTCATCACCCCCTGGAGAACTATAGACTTCCTGGCTTTCTGCCCAGAAACCATGTAGCCACTCTGCAGAAGGTCCCTGGAGACTGCAGGACCTGAATGGGGATTGCAATGACAGGGAGGAAGTACAACCATTTGATATCACAGGAAGGGTTTTGGGACGGTCTTTCTCAACGTGACGGCTGCGCCAAGTGAAATACCTCTCCTCTTCTGCATGAAAGAGTCCTGTATCTCCTGGCTGACAGTGATTTGGGCCTCTTCTTATCTAATCCAGTTTTGAACATGAAGCACAAGTTAGGAACAAAGTTAAAGGGTGCCACTGAGAAACTAAAACAGGGTTAGCACAGCGGTCACTCAGTTTCTCAGTGAGGAAATGGGGAACGACATGGAAAAGGCTCATAGAGCACAACCTAACTGTAGAGTTTGCTCAATCATAAAGTGGATGGTGGGAGCAATTTTGCTTTTGGGAAGGATTTCCCAAAATCCAGCTTTCTGCAGTGAAGGAAGAACTCTTCCCTGTGTCTTTTTCTGCCTTAAACTTATCACTCTCACAGTCTGGATCTGGGTGAAACCCACACATTTGACTTACTCCACACACTAGCCAGCAGTGTTTGGTTCCCTAGCCCTTGCTGAGCTAGCCCCTGTTAGTTTAACAATGAAGAACAGTGTTTATTGGAGCAAGATGTGGCTGGCTGCTGGTAATGTCGTATCCAGTTTGTACAAATCTGCCAGAGAAGCGTGGAAGCTGCTAGGAGCTCTCCTCATGCAAATTCATTGTCTGTACTTCCACAGCTGCATGCCAGATAGGGACGTCTTGGTTAAAAGAAAAGGAGATGAGTGAGCCTTACATCTGGTAAGGCAGGAAAGAGACAAGGGGCTTCCAAATACTTTATTCCCTGTAAAGGCCCCCTTGTCCAAAGTAAGTGGCTTTCAAATAGTTTATTCCATGTAAAAGTCCCCTTGTCCTTCCTGTCCTTGATCTCCTGGTTTTTTATTTGTTTTGTTGTTACCAAAATAAAATTTTCCTCCTGGATTCCCACGTGGTGCTGCGGGATTCTTGCGGGACTCCTGTAGAAGTGGTGTTTGTCCGGAGGACATAGGGATTCCTGTCCTGTGGTGCAGAAGAGACCAAGATACTGCACTGCAGCAAGCATGAGCTACGCAGCAGGAACCCTTAAATTGCAGATATGGGGTGAGCTGACAGTTACGCATGTCCTATGTCACAGGAGATGCATAGGCTGCCTTTGGGAATCACTCCTCTGCGGCGTCCTGCTCCTCCCATGTCTTATGGTCTTTCTTGACCTTATCTGTTCTTAAAGACAGTCTCTTCTCCAGGGCTGGAGGACCCTTCGGGGATGAGGAAAAATGTTCATTTCTTCTTTAGAGCAAACATCTCCGTAAAGCTTTCTGCAGATCATCACCGCCTGTCTAGTGCCAATTAATTATTAATCCGTCTAGAGCTGTAGGTACGTGTGAGTAACATATTTAGGCATGGAAATTTGGACAGGCTCTAATTTTAAGCAGATCTGGACAGACCAAATGCCTGGCAGTCCCCAGAGTCTTCACCCTTGCTGCTCTCTTGGGGTCCAGGAGTGGGTCACTGCCCGCACCCTGGCTGCAAACACACCTCCGGTTCTTGTGAAGGCTTGAGGAGTTTTTCAGTCCAGCCTCCTTGCTGAATACTTAACCTAACATGAATTATTCAGACTGAGCTGGCCCCTGCGGGAAGGAGGTTGGAGAGGGTGAAGATGGCTTTCCTGGAGAGGTGCTGCTGAAACCCCAGCTCAGGGACGAGGAGGGTGAGAACGGGTTTAGCAGAAGGAGCCAGGGGACAACTGAAGGAATAAAGAGCAGGCACAGAGGAGGAGGGAAAACAAGGGAAGGTTTTAGACGGCCCAAATTCCTGCTCTTCGTTTACCTGAATGGCTCCTGTGTGTGATTATTTTAACCAGGACCTCTGGGCAGCAAATACCAAGTCCAAATCCTTTTTTCTTATGCGCTTAATTGAATTGAAAATTAAAAATGGACCAGTTCTGGCACTTGACTGGACTTTTATTGCCAACGCTCAAAAAGGAAACAGATAGCAGCTTAAGGACAAAGAGGTTTCTCAGCTCTTTGATATTTCTCAGAGCCGTGTCACCAGATGGGAGAAGTGGTGGCACTGTATGGTGCAAAATGTTGAGAAAGCCTCAAAGAATCACAGGCTCGATATAGATCCAATTATGCTCAGGATGGTCTCCAGAGTCTAGGACTAGGACGTGTTATTCTAGCGTACCACAGCAAACTATGAGCTCGCCTGAGAATCAAATACCAATGGAAAAAAAATAAAAACCACATTTCCATGATACCAAGGCAATCTGGGAGGAGAGAGAGTGCCTGGGAACAGCATGTTATAGGGAGTTCATGTCTGTAAGGGAGCCGTGCTAATGATTTCCCAGTGGGTGGAACTGGAGAGGAAGTCTTATCTCCAGACTCCTCAGAGATAGTCAGTGGGAAACCACCGGCTCCAAAGCTAATTTTTCTGACTGACTAATAGAAGTGCAGAAGTCACAGATATGGTATGTGTTATGTGTCAAAGTTAAAACACTTTTCACCAAGCCTGAATCATAACTGCATTGATTCAGGCAGAAAATCTTGTAGGGAATGCAAGGATAATGACAAAAATAATAGGAAGAGAAATAAAAGATACGATCCAAGGAGTCACCCAACCATCTGAAATACTACTGTATTTAATTTGCTTCTGAGAGAAGTGTTCTGTTATGGCAGACAGACAAGGATACATCATTGGTTGAAGTAAATCAGCATGCCTCTTCTGAAGCCAGCAAAGCCATATTGATTTACATTACTTGATAGTCTCTGCTTGAAAATTCATCATTATAACGAATACTATAAAATTCCAGGTTTGTAGGGATGACAGAAAGGAATCATCCTTTCTGCTTGAACAAAAAGATTACTCAAATGGGAAACTGTCTTGTACCAGTCTTCCTTCCAGATATGATGCCACAGTGTTATAAGGAACAGCAATATGGGCTACAGTCCTGGAAACCAGCTGAGCGGCCAAAACCCAGGAATGCCTGGCAGCTGGGAATGTCAAACAGGAAGGAATGGCAAAAAAATGAGGATTTGTAAACAGGACAAGTGTATAAGTGTTTTACTGGCTGTATGCTCACTGCCAAAGAACTGCATGGATGGATTTCTACCACAGGGCTAGCAAAAGGAAGTTGGACAGTCTTCATGGACTCTGTATGAGGAACACAGTGAAGCCCCAGACTCACCTGGAGAGGGGACTGAAGGGCAAATGCTTTCTTTAAGGTCTGTTCTAGGCTGGAAGAGGAAAGTTGATTGAAGGTTTGGGCTTCGTAGGAATGGAGAGATGACTTTCATTCATGGCCCGTTTCTGCAGGTAGCACATCTCCAGGGGATGGGCTGTGTTTGGGTTTGGAAATGCTATGTGCTTGGCCTCAGCAGGGGCTTGTCATGCTCCAGAGTCCTGCAAGTTATCAGCAATCTAGTGAACAAGTCCTGATACACACCCTGTTTCTGTTAATAGTGCCTTTCTTTTTGCAAACAGGGTTCAATTCTTCCTTCCTCGTTGTCTGAATGGGGACTGTTAGTAAATGTCATCTTTATACATTTATTACATGCCACAGGAGGTGGCTTTATACTCCAGAACAATTATATACAATGGAGGGAGTACAGAAGCTAAATGGGGAAAATCATATAGGAATCCATAGAGCTTGTCTTTGCTGTGGTAAACACACACTAAAACCAGCAAGCTCATAATCAACAGTATTTGTTATTCAAAAGATCTCCCAAGCCACTTCCATCAGGTATACGATGTCGGGGGAGGAGAATCTGCTCTTATTTTCCAAGACATATAGCAGATGGCTCATGTTTTATGAATGAAAAAGACACCATGTGTACCTATACATATACACACACATCAACACATGGGCACATGCCCAAGCTTAAGCAGCGCATGTCTTAGTCCAAAGTACTATTGTATCATGTGCTTTTTGATAGGGAATTTGCTTTGGTTGCTCTTCTCAACCTTTGGCAAGCTGGTTTTTCCATCTCTTTTCTCTTGATGTTGTCACAGTAGCATTCTCACATTATTTACCTAGAAGTCTGCCTTCTGAAATACATCTGCTGATCCCAGCTCAGCCTAAACTCCCCCCCTCCCAGCCCCTTTTTATGTGCCTTTAGGAATTTGTTTCTGTTTTTAAAAGCAGAGAAGAAATTATAGCCTGTGATCTGATAACGAGACTCTGCAGAAATCTTGACTTCTGACACAGATGGCCTTTATTTTTGCATCTGTAAAATTCAGATTCAAAATTTCCTTTGCTCTGCTGCAAGGCCCGATTTCCCAACTTTGATTAAGTCCTTGGAATGGGAAAAGAATCGTGAAGTGCACGGAGAGGTAAATCAGCCTGGGCAAAAGAAATATGCTTTAATGTGGCAAGACTGAGTGAAGTAGCTGAGGTTGCACAAGTATTTTGAGACAATGCTAGGCTTTGCAGCCAGACCCTTTGTGCTACAGGATTTCCCCTGAAAGTGTGGAACGTCAGGAGATTATCTGCCCAGCTGGCTGCCTACCAGACTTAACTGAACACACGCTTCAGCTTAATTGTCTTTGGTGCAACAACCACCTTAATAAATGCAGAAATATGACGATATTAGAAAGTTATGAACCCCCAAAGGTAGAATTCTCACTGGTGGTTAACTAAACAAACATACAGACTTCTTACATGCATTGTTTTGAACAGCACAGTTGTAATATGGATTGTATATTCAAGACTGAAAACAGAGCTGGAATCCTCAGAGAGCCTCAGAGTGACTCAGCCAGCGTAAAGGATTTGTCACGTTGTCCTGAGGATATGACAGTAATTTATACTGATATGGGCGTGATGACAATGAGCCACAGCCCGCAGACCCTACTGAGACAATACAGCCCTTTTGCCAGGGGAGGTCTGTGAGAGAGATAATGATAGTCCTAGCATCTGAATATGTAGCAAGTTGGCACAAGCCCAGAACAAATCCGTAGACGCTTCCTTTAAAAACCCTGGTATCAAGTTGGATCTGTGGGTGGAAGAGAGCAGGGGGCTGGATTGTTATCCAAAAGGTGTGACCACGTCTGGTCACAGGAACCATATTGAATGCTGGTTTCCCCAGGATCACAGGGTAACCATGTCGGAAGTCATCTCCCTGCCCCTGGGGTCCTTCCCATGGGATGTCCCACATGTCCCACAGACCTCGGCCTTCAGCTGAAAGTGCCTCTGGTGACTGCTGCTCTGCAGCACGGCTGGTTGTCAGCCTCTTCAAAGGCTCAGTCTGACAGCCAACTCACATTTTGTCCCAGTTTTCCTAGGTTTCAACATCCTTACCCTTCCCCACAAATATCCAAAACAGTGGGGAGATTTTCTCCTCACCAGCTTACTTTCCAATTTTTTTCTTATTGTTGGGGCTTCTCCCTGGAGCAAGACTGCAGAAAACTCTCAAATAAACAATTTATTTAAATGGCTTTCTACCTCAAACCTGCATGCTGGGCACTCACTTATAGAGCAATATGGCCATGCCTAATGGAAGGGCTTGAGAGTCAGCCATAAGGGTTAAAATAATGTCTGGTAACCCCATTTCTGCCACTGAGCTATTCATGACATACACATACATGTGTACATATATTTGTGCATGTGTTTGTATATTTATACAGCCAGGGTATACAGAATGCACTGAGAGGTTCTAAACATAGGGAGAACAATTTGTACCCCAAAACTGCTTTCTTGTCTTAAGAGTTTGCAATTTAATTTCGGGTGCAAGTTCATCCTGAATGACTCAGTGGTGTGACGACAGGATGCACTCAGCTGTTCGCTTTTGAGTATGAAAAGCCTCAAGAGACGTCAATCAAGCTTTCCTAGTGAATTTCCACTTACATCAAACTTCCATATATTTGCACATGTTCGAGATGCACTGGGTTTGTAAACGGAAAAAAATTTCCAGAACCAGAGCTACACAATGGTGTATCAAATAAAAGTACGCCTCCAGTTGTAACTAGCAACTAAAGAATTCACAGAAACTTCATACCAATGTACATGGAGAATTTAAAGCCAGAGTAAACAGCAAAAATTTGGGCTGTCAGAAGAAAAAGGAAGGCATGCACAGTTCCAGAGTGGTGTATCAAATAAAAGTACGCCTCCAGTTGTAACTAGCAACTAAAGAATTCACAGAAACTTCATACCAATGTACATGGAGAATTTAAAGCCAGAGTAAACAGCAAAAATTTGGGCTGTCAGAAGAAAAAGGAAGGCATGCACAGTTCCAGAGTCCTCATCGAGCAGTACAGGTGGAGAAGAAAGTGGGATTCAGTCCAAGTTTGCTGAAGGTGCTGATGTTCATTATCTAGACAAGTGACATATTATCTCTTTCTCTGTGTTTTTAATTCTAGCAGAGAGTTTCTTTCCTGTACATTACTAAATGCCTGAGTCCTGCTGTGTGAGTAAGGCCTCTGCCTATCCCTTCTTGATCAGCTACTCTTGAAGAGTGCCTGCTTCCCTGCATTTCTGTAACTCGGGTTCCTGTCTGAGGCTCGGGTAGCCCTGTCGAGAGTTAACCCCCTCCACTGGCATAGCTTTCAGGGTCACCACAATACATAAGCTTTCCCACCACCTCCAGATGCTCTCCCCTGGGAAATATCGTCCTACATATATATGTATATATAGTATATACATATAAAACTTGGGAACTCTGGGAAGGCAACAGCTTCCATGACCTTACAGGCACAGAGAGCATGTGATGTAAATGGGAACTTTCCCTGAAAGATCGCTGCAAGATTTGTCCCATGTGGATTACGTGCCATGATTATATACATTAAAGTGTTCAGAGTTTAAAATACACTCCAGATGCTTTTTTTCCTGCCCTTTCCTCCCACTCAGTTTGACTTTTCCCCGGTTGATTGATGCTCATAGTTTATATTCAGAGATTCAGTATTTTGCTTACTTACCAGATCAGCCTTTTTCAGCATGGCAAAAACTGCCCTGTAAGCCTGGGGAAATGCAATATCATACACTGAGAGGCTGCGGTGTAACAGAATGAGATGAGCAATCAGAGTGTGAGTGTTCAGCTGTACTCAGCACCAGACAAGCTCTGGGTTTTTGTGAAGTCAGCAGGAGTTTTCCCAACAACCCTAAAAGTACAGAATCAGGCCAGTGGTGGGAGGCACTGACAAATGTAATCTATCAATGAATGGGAAATTATTCCTTCCATAATGATTTTGACTTTTTTTTTTTTTTTTTGCCTTTTTTTTTTTTTTTGCCTTTTTTTTTTTTTTTGCCTTTTTTTTTTTTTTTGCCTTTTTTTTTTTTTTTGCCTTTTTTTTTTTTTTTGCCTTTTTTTTTTTTTTTTTCTTTTTGCCTGTTTCTTAACCCATGAAAGTTTTAGGCTGATTTTGGTCCCAAGTCACCTGCTTGGTTGGCATCTTAACTCTGCGTTTCTTTGACTGCTTAGTGATAGGTAAACACCACAAAGATCCAAAGCTACCCCCATCAGTTTTTTGCTGTCTGCCTTTGCACTGCAGCTCACACCTTCCCTGCTCCCCAGAGGAGGAAGCAGCATGGTCCTTTTCTATTGAGAACGGCTGACAAAGGTGGGTCTTTATGTGCCAATTCTATGTATAGCATATAAACACAAAAGGAAGAAACAAACGCACCTGGGATGTGACCCAAAGAGGGGGAATAGTTAAGAACAGCCTTTGACACAGAACAAACTGTGATCCCACGAATTCCAGCATTTAGGTTTTCTCCCATGGCATCTTTCATTGTCGGTGAGATCCCAAGGAAGTTTTGAGATCTCTGGGCTCTCTTTAGCTCTGGGACCTGAAAACTCTGGGCAATTTTATGGGATCTGCCTCACATATGCAGGATGGAAGAAAAAAGCATTACATCAACGTATTCAAGAGGGTATGCAGGGAATGCTGATGTGAGGAAGGAGGAGGGCTGACAGGCAGCTCCCTTTTCAGGGTGACTGCAAAAAACCTCCACAGCCCCCACTTTTGTCTGATTCATTCAAACAGTTCTTCCTATATCTAGTTATTTACATATTAAGAGGAATAATATTATTCGTGCTAGGAATGTGCATGGTTACTCAACAGAGGTACTAAGATAAAGGAGTGTTTCTTCTGATGTATTAAAATAAGAAATATATATATATATTCCCAGCCTTAAACATAGTTGGTTGTAGACATCACATATAAAGAGTCATTTGTCAAGGACTGGAACACATTAGAGAGCTGGATTTCCCTGCCTTGTCCTGTCTTTCCTGACCTCTCATCAGCCAGCAGCGAACATTCCTCTAAGCTCTGCTGCAACATCGGCCCCTGAAATTGATTCTCCACAGCTTGGTAAGGAAAGAAATCTGTTTATTGCTGCATAGGATCACTGGTGATATTGAAAGTCAAGATCCCTTGAGGTCTGCTCAGGATCTCTTGGCTGGTATCTCATGCTGGTTCTTATGAGATTTCTTTGACAGACCCCACCCCATCTACAAGGAAGTCACTCATTCCCTGGCTCTTCTCCAGAGAGCAGTCACATCTATTTGTCCATATATTCCCTAAAACCATGAACCACATGCACTAATGCTGTTCTTAGTTTTTGGTTGGGTTTTTTTGTGTGTGTGTGTATGAAAGAACTTTTTTGATTGCTTAGGGGCCAGCAGAAGCAGCACAACTGCACTGAACATATACAACTGACTGGCACATTAAGCCAAAGTAAATACAACCTACAAAGGGAACTCCAAAATCATCAGGCCCAGTCTTCACTTATCATAGGTCCCATACTATTCCTTGCTACTTTAGCTCCACTTGTTATTTCAGGAACACTATTTTTCTGCTATCTCCGTCTCAATTTTTTGCTCCTGTACAGACAGAGTATTCACCCCGCCCCAGACTTCTTGGTTGAGAAAAACATTGTATTTACAACTCCACTTATAATATATTCTTCATATATATATTTTTAATACATTCTTTATGTATAATCTTCCCAGTAGTCTTTCTCTCTTTCAGCTCACATTCATCTTTCTTGAACTTGTATCTCCTCCTGCACACGGTAGTACAGATGATATCTCATTGCTGCCTAATGCGGTGGCATTAATACTTCTCCATTTCTGCTAGATGTACTAATGTTTAAGGATTGCATTTGCATTTCTCACAGGCTCATCAAATTGGTAACCTATCATAATCACAACGATAACTAATACTACCAGGTCCTTTTCTTCCTTTGTCCTTTCTACAGTCCCCCTAGTTTATAGCAGAAAATTTTGTTATTTGTCTGGATGTACATTATTCCTGCCTTTCATGCTTTTGCGTGTAATTTCATTTCTATTATGGGAGTCTGCAAAGTCATTAATTTTTTCCCCTTATGATATTTAAACCCTTGTACCAAAGTGTCCTTAGCACATTTCAACAGCGCACTCTCACGTTGCATCAAATTTCACTGAATTTCACTGAATTTCACTGAATTTCACTGAATTTTTAGAGTTGGAAGGGACCATAGAGATCATCTAGTCCAACTCCCCTGCTGAAGCAGGGTTGCCTAGAGCTTGTCAGAGCATGTTACTCAGGACTGCATCCAGGCGGGTCTTGAAAATCTCCAAAGAAGGGGACTCCACAACCTCCCTGGGCAGCCTGTTCCAGGGCTCTGTCACACTCACCGTAAAGAAGTTTTTCCTCATATTTGAGTGGAGCCTCTTATGTTCCAACTTGTGCCTGTTGCCCCTCGTCCTCTCACTGGGAACCACTGAAAAGAGTCTGGCTCCCTCCTCCTTCAACCCACCCTTGAGATACTTGTTAGCATTAATAAGGTGGCCCCCCAGCCTTCTCTTCTTCAGACTGAAGAGTCCCAGCTCTCTCAGTCTTTCCTCATAAGGGAGATGCTCTAATCCTTGAATCATCTTTGTTGCCCTTCGCTGGACTCTTTCCAGTAGTTCCCTGTCCCTCTTGAACTGGGGAGTCCAGAACTGGATGCAGTATTCCAGTTGTGGCCTTACCAGTGCAGAGTAGAGGGGCAGAATGACTTCCCTTGACCTGCTGGCCACACTCTTCCCTATACAGCCCAGGATTCCGTTGGCCTTCCTGGCCACAAGAGCACACTGCTTGCTCATTGTCATTTTGCTGTCCACCAGGACCCCTAGACCTTTCTCTTCAGAAGTTGTCTCCAGCAGGTCCACCCCTAATAGCCCCTGTATTGGTGCCTGACATTTTTCTTCCCCAGGTGCAGGACCCTACACTTTTCCCTGTTGAACCTCATGAGGTTCTTCCTTGCCCAGCCCTCCAGCCTGTCCAAGTCTCGCTGGATGGCAGCACAGGCCTCCGGGGTGTCAGCCACCCCTCCCAGTTTGGTATCATCAACGAACTTGCTGAGGATACACTCTGTCTCCTCATCCAGGTCACTGATGAATATGTTGAACAGCACTGGACCAAGTATTGACCCCTGGGGGACACCACTGGTTACAGGCTGGTTACCCTTGGTAAACCCATGTTGCCCACTTCCAATAACCCCCCGCTCTTCAACCTGTTTGGAGATGACATCTAGAATGAGTCTCTCCATTACCTTCCCAGGGACAGAAGTGAGACTAACTGGTCTGTAGTTCCCAGGGTCCTCCTTCTTGCCCTTTTGGAAGACTGGAGTGATGATATTCGATGATATTGGGATGCTATTTGGAGCTTTGGGAGAAGATGGCTTCAAAACTCTGGTGATAACTGGGAAAAAGAGGTGCATTTGCATCAGTCCAGAGAGAGCTGGACAGGGTAGGGGCCTGCTCCGACTTGGTGGGTGTCCTGCTTTGAGGTAAAACCTCAAGAACCCATTTGCTTTTCAGTCATTTTAATTTTCAGCTGAGCCTCTTCTAACTCACTGCCTCTCTGAGATTAATGGCATCTTTTTCAGACAGCGTGCGCTTCTAGCAGATAAGGTCTGAGGTGTCTAGGGAATCCCAAGGAAGGGTATGCAGAGAGGCTCCTGCTTACACTTCTTGCTAGACCAGCCAAGCCAGCTCACTTTGTTCTGCACAAAGTTGGAGGTCAGAAGAAAAGCTTAGTAGGGTCACCCCGGTGGGGAGGAGAGGACAAGACAGACGATCCAAAAGTGACCAAGAGGGTTGGTCAGTGTCCTCTGGCACCAAACCGCCTCGTGCTCAGTCCAAAAGCTGAGGGATGAAAGGGGTCAGCCTCTTTCTTCAATGGCCACAGCCCAAGGAGGACTCAAGGAGGACTCTTGACTCCTGCTCTGCCTTTGATCCCTACCCAGGCCTTCCTGACTCCAGGTGCGGAATCTGGTTCCCGTCCATCGCTGATTCCAGTCTGGGACACTCTGCTGATGTGGTGCCGCTGATGTGAGCATTATCCTGGGAGCTCGAGACAGGTCAGAGGTGTTGTATATCTTTCATTATTTCTTTTCTTGTTGTTATGATCAAAATTTCATAAAAGTCGTCTGATTTCTTTACAACTCCTAGGTCTCTCTTTCTTTCTCTTCTGTTCTCTCCTTCTGTCTTTGTCCAACTTTCTCCTCTTACTCTCTGGTTGCCCGTCATTCTCCTCTTCACAGGTTGTCTTCCTCTTTCTGCCCACATGCGAAGAGCCTGGCAACCTTTCCATGCAAGAGTATTGTTAGACAAGTAAAGCCATGATAAACTTGAACCAGTTCTGCTCGTAAAACCAAAGCTGGCTCGTTTTACCTTTTCTCCTCGGACAACCTCTGCACGTGCTTGCACTCTGCATCAACTGGAGGCACCTGCAATGGAAATGTGGATATTAACAGGTGGCCATGACCTACCCACCCAATTCTGTTGTCATGCTGTTTGTGGACCTGACATACTTCTACTGTTTCTGCTTTTGCCTCCAGTGCCGCTGACTCCTCTCCTGATGCCCCGGCAAACACAGCCTCCTCCTCCTCCTCAAAGAGTTCCCTACGGTGCTCAAGGAGGAACTCCACCAGCTCTGTCACCTGCACAAAGCAAACCATTGGTTTCCACCGAGGTGGCTGAAAATGGCTCAAACAGCCTCTGCCCCTCCTGACCCTTGCTTCTATGCAGAGAGCTGCAGCTGTGAGCAGGGCAGCTCTTCCCGGCAGCTCTTCCCGGCCACCAGCGTTTGCTGAAGAGAGGAGGCAGCCAGGCACCTCTGAGCAGCAAAGCTGGGCTGGGCCCAGAAGGCTGTAGCCGGCTGCTGAGCACAGCGTACCTTCTGTGTCACCTCCACCAGGACGTCGAGGGGGAGTGTGTGCTCCTCTGGTGGGCTGAGCAGGTTCGGCCCCACACAGATGGCCAGGTTGTGGCCATTCATCCTGCTGGTGGCCACATTGCTGCTGATGTTCTGCAGCAGGGATAGCAACTGCTTGAGCAGCAGGAGATTGCCTTTGGGCAACTTGCTGGCCACCCTGAGGGAACAGGAACACAACGTTAATAAAGTAGACGCTGTCAACACAGGTCCCCCAGGCTGATCTCACCCAGGGCCACGTGAGGGAAGGCTCCCTGGCCATGCCTGGTCTTCAGCAGAAGGACGGCCTTTGCTGAGGTATGGCCACCTCTCTCCCTCCCTGCCCTTCTGGCCCATCTGGCCCATCTGTCCCATCATGGAACAACCCACCATGCCTGCCCCAAGTGCTCCAAGGAGAGCAATGCTTTTTGGTGCCACCACTTTCCCCCCAAAGCCCACCCCACAGCAGCCAGCGGTGCCAGAGCACAGCTTTGTCAAGGAGGCCGTGGCTTTGCAGGCAAGTGCTGGCCTCTGCCAGCCCCTGGGCAGCAGGCAGGTGCTGGCCACACTTACTCTTTCAGTGCTGCCAGCTTCTCCTGCCTGCTCTCCTTCTGCAGGGCGCTCATCCAGTCCTCATAGAGCTCTGCCCGAAGGAGCTTGGAGGGCATCTTACGGAGGAAGTCCTGCAAGGCCAAGGGCTGCGGGTGAGACTTGGAGCACTCCCACCAGGAGCACAGGCAGCGTCCCTGGCACTGGCTCAGGAGCAGGCGGCTGGCTTTGGGTTCCTGCCCATCTGCCCCAAGTCCCTGGGGAGCAGACGGCGTCGGGCATGAGCAAGGGGGCTGCCGCGGGGACCGGCCATGCCGGCGTGTCCCCGAGCCATGGGGGGAGCTCACCTGGAGCCCTGGCAGCAGTTGACCTGCCCCATCTCAAGGAGATGAGGAGAAGCCTCACGCAGGACACAGCTGTGGGGCTGATGACAGTGCCCAGCTGGCCCACGCAAGGCTGTCCAGAAGGGTCGCGGTGCCAACAAGCGCTATCAGAAGCTGCTGGTCAAGAGCAGGGCTCTGCCAGTGCTGCTCGCTCGGTGCTGGCACAGCACTGTCCCTGCAGTGGGGACGTTGCCGGGCCAGCGCCAGGTCCAACATTGTGATGTCAAGAATGGCACTAGGGGGGGATGGTGGGGGAGGGGCACTGGGGGGCTCTCCCCGGGATGACCATGTCTCTCTTGGCCTGGGGAGCCCAGACCTGGGCACAGCACAGCAGGCATGGCCTGGCCAGCACTGAGCAGATGGGAAGGGTCACCTCCCTCCAGCTGCTGGCAAGGCTTTGCCCAGTGCACCCCAAGGTACCACTTGCACCTGCCCTTGGGCAAGGGCACCTTGCTAGCTCCTGCTCAACTCGCTGTCCACCAGGGCCCCTGGGGCCTTCTCTGCCACGCTGCTTTCCAGCAGCTTTCCAGATTCCAAGTCTCGTAGAATTGTCTGGGTTGGAAGGCTCCTTTAAAATCCTCAAGTCCAACCATCAACCCAACTGCCAAAACCACCACTAAGCCATGTCCCTAAGCACCACATCTAACTATCTCTTAAATACCTCCAGGGATAGGGATTCCACCACTTCTCTGGGCTGCCTGATCCAGTGCTTGAGAATTCTTTTGGGGAAGTAATTTTTCCTCATATCCAATCTAAACCTAATATTTTTTTTTTTTTTAGATTAGATCTAAATCTAATCTTATTTTTTCCCCCTCATAAAAATGATTTAGGGATATTTTTTTTTTTCTAAAATCCTTTGGTATTTTGCTGAAAAGTAGAGCTCCTAGATGTTGAGAGTATAAGTACAGTAGTTCCCTGTCCCTCTTGAACTGGGGAGCCCAGAACTGGACGCAGTATTTCAGGAGCATGGTTGAAAGTGTCCCTTGGGAGACAGTTCTGAGGGCCAAAGGTGCCCAAGAAAGAAATTTATTTGTGAAAACATTAAAAAGAGTACTTTCCAGACTGAACCTTGAAAAATTCTGCTCATAATCTCCTTCCAGCCAACAGTTGTCTTTTCACTAACTTCATCTTCTGTTTATCTGCTGCCTTCTACCTTACATTTCCTGTCCCAATACTGATCTTTACCAATCATTTCCAATGCAACACCATACCATAAGCTTTATAGAACAACAGATATATCTCCTTTGCCTGGAAAATCAATCTCGTCAAGAAAAGATATCACATATAGCACACCTTTGATAAACATGTGGGGCTCTAAATCTTGTTCTTCATTCTTCTCCATATTTTTATTGTTCTTACCCTTAAAGCCTATTCTAAAGCCTTATATACCAGAGAGCGCAGCTATTCTCCACCAGAGTTACTGAGACCAGACTGATGATCCACCATAACACAGACTATATTCCCATTTTCTTAGAAAAGGTGGCACAAAGGGCCCCATTTGCTACTTTCCATTCTGATAGCACCACCTCTGAATGTGAAAATGTCCTGAAGACCCTTGCCACTGGGCCTGCAGTTGTA
Source organism: Calidris pugnax (assembly GCF_001431845.1). NCBI lineage: Eukaryota > Metazoa > Chordata > Aves > Charadriiformes > Scolopacidae > Calidris > Calidris pugnax. The sequence goes on from NW_015090859.1 coordinate 9,792,617, forward strand.
AATCTGTTTTATTTCTGGACAATTGACCCAGGTGCTCTGTCCTCTTTGACCCGAGCACCTTCAGTTCTCTGAATTTGGCTTTCCTTGTCCTTGTTGCGGCAGTTTCAGTTTAACTGGTGTTGCTGCCTTTACATCCTTGTTTTGCATTGACCTTCCTGTTGAAGGCAGCCTGAAAACAGTCACTGAGTTTGTGCATGGTGTCAACAGTGTTGTAGACTCATGCTCATTTTCTACCCCTCCAACTGAACAGTGGTGATTCACATTCATAGAATCATAGAATCATTGAGGTTGGAAGAGACCCTTGGGATCATCGAGTCCAACCATCTACCCTACTCTACAAAGTCCTCCCCTACACCATGTCCCTTAGCACTGCATCTAAACGTCCCTTAAACACAGCCAGGGATGGTGACTCAACCACCTCCCTGGGCAGCCTATTCCAATGCCCGACCACTCTCTCTGTGAAAAATTCCTTCCTAATGTTCAGTCTAAACCTACCCTGTTGGAGCTTGAAGCCGTTCCCTCTCGTTCTATTGTTAATTACCTGTGAGAAGAGACCAGCCCCAACCTCTCTACAGTGTCCTTTCAAGTAGTTGTAGAGAGTGATGAGGTCTCCCCTCAGCCTCCTCTTCCTCATACTGAACAGCCCCAGCTCCTTCAGCCGCTCTTCGTATGATTTGTCTTCTAGGCCCTTCACTAGTTTCGTTGCCCTCCTCTGCACTCACTCCAGCACCTCGATATCTCTCTTGTATTGAGGTGCCCAAAACTGGACACAATACTCGAGGTGTGGCCTCACCAGTGCCAAGTACAGGGGCATAATCACCTCCCTACTTCTGCTGGTCACACTATTTTTGATACGAGCCAGAATGCCATTGGCTTTCTTGGCCACCTGGGCATTCCCCTGGTCAACTCTCTTCATGGAACATGGATGCCTGGTCCTCCAGGCCACATTACTGGAGAGATCACTAAATCTTGAGGTTTTTTTCCCATGCTTTGGATATTTTCATAATCTTGCACTGAGTTGTGCATTGTCTGTGGTTCTGGTAGAAATACCCCAGCCCACAGATAAAGAGTTATGTTTCTCAGATAGCCCCAGGCATGATTCTTAATATGATTAGTCTCTGATAAACCATATATCTTTCCCCATGTTTAAAACTTCTATTCAGGAGTGGCCGTCTTCAGACACCTCAATTTAGGTGGAAAAGTGTTGGTGCTTGTACCCCATTGTAAGCAATGGACATATAGCAATATAACCAATGAAGTCCAGAGGTCCCTTCAACTCCTCTGATAATATATAGAGCTCAACTGAATTGCCTTGACACAGGTCTCTAGTGACATTTGGGATGCCCAAAGTGTTTCACATGGCCTCAAACTACGAGTCTAGCGGTAAATAGTACTGAACTATGACAGATGTTGTATAATTCAAAAGAAAATAAGTGGGAGAAAAGAGTAAACAGGGAGTAAGTATCTAAACATTGGAATTTACAGGGTATTTTTCTACTGACAGGTAAAATGAACTTTACACTTTTTTTCTCCACGTTGTTTTGTCTGTTCATGTTTTTTTTTTGAAAGCCCTCAAGTGATTATTCCTGTAGGTGATCTGCTCCCTTGGGACATGTCAGGGAATATGGATGGTTTGTGATGCTTCCACACAGCTGCATGTTGTGCTGCAATATGCTTATGTGCTCACTTCTCTTACCGAGATGTAACCGTCCAGAACACTATAAAATTTATCTTGAGATGCTTAGAGTCACTACTTCATATGTATGTCTATCTCCCACACACACTGTATCAGGCAAAGATGAAATAAAGAAAGGTCCTGAAACACAGCTAGTAGAGCTCAACTGTATTTCCTTATCTTCCACAATTTGCAATTAATTTCATTTTTTTGTCTTTGCAATTTGTTTCTGGATTTTTACACAGGTCCGTGCATCTTTCTTTTTGGCCACATCAGAACAAGCGAGAATTGTGGAAGTAAGATGATGTGCTGCTGACTAAAAAGCTGTCAGGTTTTGACAAATATGTATTCTGGTCCAAAGAGCAAGGATCTGCTCTACCAGAACTCTTGTAATAAGCTGTGGTAGCACATCTTACTGCCTTCCCAAGGAAAGCAGGGGCTCTTTCAGCCTGCTGGCAGGGGTGTTGATGCACATTTGCACTGGCCATTCTCTGCTGGGGCTGGAGGTTAGAAGAACCGGTCAGGAAGGGTTTCTTGACTACAGAAGAAATAGTAGGATGTGGAGAAAGTAGTAAGGTCTATAGGTCTACAGTGCCATAAAGAGAGTTTCTGCTTTTTTTTGGGCTTCAGACCAGGTCTTGTGCTGCCTGGAGGCCTGACCCGAGTGATTTCTGTGTACCTGAAACCAATCTGTTCTGGACCTCTGCAGTAAATGTGGAGGATTTGGTAACTGAAAATGCAAAGGGCTGCTTCTCTCTACCAGCTGTGAAGACAGCCAAGTGCTAACTCTGCTCTCACAGCACTTAATATGTTAATTAAAGATTATTACAGCTCGAGGACAGATCTGAGGAAATATAGTAGGCCTATCTAGTTACAAAACCAGGATAGGATTACAGTACTCTTGCATTTCGCCCAGAAAATAGCAAGATTTCTTTTCAGATGACATGCACCTTTTTACTCGAGAGATAAATATGTGTTAAAGTCAGTGATGAAGAGAAACAGAAAACAATATCAAGGTAACCTTTTGTAGATAGATGTCATACTTTATATTAGGGTATTGAGTATTCATTCTACCTGCCAGCCTTGCATTCCCTATATCCTCAGACTATCACCGCTACAGGAACATCGCTAATACAGTAATACTAATATATTCATCTACACAGTCTTTAAGGATTTCTTTTCTGTGTATTTTCTAGATGGAGAAAAAGGGGATTCTTCTTCAGCTTTAGTTTGGGGGAAATTTGCAACAACCCAAATCCCATACAAGAATTCTGATTTCTTTTTTTTCTTTTTTTCTTTTTGTGTATGACTAAAACAGACTAAATCTTCTTAATAGTATTTTGGTATCTTTTCAAGTTGGAAACCATTCTACTTCTGATTAATTCATACTGCCATGTGAGTCCTAGAGCTATGCAGATAAGCTGAATGCACCACACTACAATATCTGTGTTGTAAACCTAAGGGTATTCAGGGGCTTTTCAAGTGAATGCACATTCATACGTGAAGTAGGCAGCACAGAGTGAATGAGCTACATTATGTGAATGTGCTCAACAGCTGAAAAATGAACTATGTCATGGATTTCAGCTCCATGGAGGGAGCAGCTGAATTTGATGGTGACACTGAAAGATTGTTCTTCTGTGTGACTCAGTTTGATTCACTGGCCTGACAATGCCCTCTTCTTTGTGAATCCTTCGCACCTGTAGATGCACAACAGTAACAAAGGTCTAATTCTGGCAGTTAGCAAAATCCAAACTATTAGCCTGCAGAAGTAAGTGCAGCAATTTTCCTGACACTGATGCTGTTTGCAACACTCATTATATGTTGAAGAATAGCATTACACTGATGTGGTTTTTGAAAGCTTAGTTCCAAGATTTTATGTCAGAAAAATATTCATGTTGAGTCCAACGGAGTCCCAAGAAAATTATAGAAAATGTAAGATTCCTAGCCTGTAAAACTGCAAACTTGAAGACAAATAGAATGGTAACTGTTTTTGCCCTCAGGCCACTTTGTACTAAATTCTTTGCAAGATAAATAACAGCAAGCCACTAAATAAATACTTCAGATTTCTCAGGAAATCTAAGATGACATTCCCAAGTAAAACCACAGGAAATCTCTGTGGACTTCAACCATAGATTTTCTAATTGATAGACCCTCAAATAAATATTAAAACAAAACCCACGAATTACATTCTCCTTGCGGCTTGAGATCTGCACTGAGCTGTCAGGATATTAAAGCAGTCTGTACCCAGGTCATTAATAAAGAGAATAGTGGCTGTCACTGAGGTAAAGGAAAAAGGGAAATAACCCTTTGTTGAATAACTTCAACAAGGGCAAGTGTAGGGTGCTGCACCTGGGGAGAAATAACCCCATGCACCACTACAGGTTGGGGGCTGACCTGCTGGAGAGCACCTCTGAGGAGAAAGACCTGGGAGTCCCGGAGGACAATAGGATGACCATGAGCCACCTATGTGCCCTTGTGGTCAAGAAGGCCAATGGCATCCTGGGGTGCATCAAGAAAAGTGTGACCAGCAGGTAGAGGGAGGTTATCCTGCCCCTCTACTTTGCCCAGCTGAGGCCCCATCTGGAGTGCTGTGTCCAGTTCTGGGCTCCCCAGTTCAATAAGGACAGGGAACTGCTGGAGAGGGTGCAGCAGAGGGCTACAAAGATGATTAGGGGCCTGGAGCATCTCTCTTAGGAGGAAAGCCTGAGGGACTTGGGTCTTTTTAGTCTAGAGAAGAGAAGACTGAGGGGGGATCTGATCAATGCTTATAAGGGAGGGTGTCAAGAGGATGGGGCAAGTCTTTTTCAGTGGTGCCCAGGGACAGGACAAGAGGAAATGGGCACAAACTTGAATATAAGAAGTTCCACCTAAACACGAGGAGGAACTTCTTTACTTTGAGGGTGGCGGAGCACTGGAACAGGCTGCCCAGAGAGGTGGTGGAGTCTCCTTCTCTGGAGACATTCAAAACCTGCCTGGACATGTTCTAGTGCAACCTGCTCTAGGTGGACCTGCTTTGGCAGGGGGGGTTGGAGTAGATAATCTCCAGAGGTCCCTTCCAACTCCATATCATTCTGTGATTCTGTGAACCATATACCTGAAAGCATAAGGCTTGCTTCTTACTAACCAACTTTTGCTGTGATCCTTAGTTTTACTGTAAATCAGGATTTCAAAAGGACATAAATCATTCCACATGGAAGAAAAACTACCCCAGGTTTATATTGCAGTAGAAATGTTGACACCTTCTTGGAATTCATTTTTAGCAATAATTATATGTGAAAATGCCACTGAGAAGCCATAAATCTTCAAAGCCTACTGCGCATCCTCAGAAATATGCAAGAATTTCTTGAAAGTCTCTAGATGTCATGTGTGAATTACTGGGCCAAAATAAAAAATAGGCTGATGCTGGATGTACGTTGATAAATGATGTGTTCTGCATTCTTGTTTGAGATTGGATTAAGTAGTTCAAACACACAAAAATATAGAGATGTTCCTGATTCAGTGTACAACAGTTATGTCAGGTAGTGACTGAGCCTGGAAGCTAGGCTGCTGAGTTCCTTACTGCGTGATCATTGATGCAGCACAAGACCCAAAATGTCAAACGAAATAACACAGGATTCAGAAAAGCTCCTTGAAGGGCCTGGCCAAAAAGAGTGAGCAAGCTGGAAGAGGCCATGCAAGGAGAAAATAAAAGAAAAGAGAGGTTTGTTTCTGAGTGCTGCCTCTTCAGGACAACCTAAGCTTAAGCACCATGTGTTTCTTGAAGTACTATGGAATTATTTTTTGTATCAACATTTTCCTTTAAGTACACAAATTCATAGAGAAAGAGTATGGGCTAATTCAAAGACATAGAATGTATCATGCTCTGGCTGCCTGTTCAGACACATGGTGGAAGAAGATTTGATTTCAGATCAGCAGTGGTGGTAAAGTGCGTACCTAAAGAGGTACTTCATTTAGGAGAAGTGGGTTGTGAGGCACCAACATTTTAAGTGCCCGTGCCAGCTGGTCAACACACCACCCCTGCTGAGCTGAACACATCTAAAGGGGCATGTAAAACTGGGAACAGCCTTCTCTGTGCGAATCTTACTCCCACTTCTGGGGCTGTGCATGCTGTTGGACTGTGTGCTGAGGAACATATCTGTGAAATGCAACTTCTCCACTTCCAGAATTCACCTTAAGGCAATATACTGAATTTCTCTCTTCAAACTGCTAAGTTTGAGTTTAAAATAATCCTTTTCAGGGATACAAGCACAAGGAAATCATTGTGACAGCTTTCAAAGCTGTCTGAAGGATGACGTTTGCTGCCATTTTTCTCTTTTGTCTTTCAGATGGGAGCTACCAAGTGGAACCTTTTTACTTGGCAAATGTGTATCTATATTATGTTGGAAGAGATGTTGAACTAAAATTAGTAATAATAAAAGCAAGGACAGCTTACTAGTGTCATTTACTTAATATAAATTGAATCATTTTATATCTAAATACCCGTGACCAGGGCACTTTGGAATGCCATAAAGCAAAGATACAGTGCAACAGAAACTTAAGAAGTTCACTCTCCTAAAAATTACAACTTTATGAGCCCACTCAGTATGTGACAGTGGGTAAAGAAGATGGCGAGGGATGGGAAGGTATGAAGGATTCGTATTGGAAGCATAATAAAAGACATCATTAACATGAATATTAAAATGTTAATTTTGTGATTCCTAAAAGCAGGCTGCAGACGTCTGAAAGGTGGACTCAGGCAGAGGCACAGTGAATCTTAGAATCATAGAATCATAGAATGGTTTGAGTTGAAAGGGGCCTTAAAGATCATCTAGTTCCAACCCCCCTGCCATGGGCAGGGACACCTCCCACTAGAGCAGGTTGCTCAAAGCCCCATCCAGCCTGGCTTTGAACACTTCCAGGGATGGGGCATCCACAGCTTCTCTGGGCAACCTGTTCCAGTGCCTCACCACCCTCACAGTAAAGAATTTCTTTCTTATATCTAATCTAAATCTCTCCTCTTTCAGTTTAAACTGTTACCCCTCATCCTATCACTACATTCCCTGGTAATGGGTCCCTCCCCATCTCTCCTGTAGCCCCCCTTTAAGCACTGGAAGGCTGCTATAAGGTCTCCCTGGAACCTTCTCTTGTCCAGGTTGAACAGCCCCAACTCTCTCAGCCTGTCATCATAAGAGAGGTTCTCCAGCCCTCTGATCATCTTTGTGGCTCTCCATTGGACTCGTTCCAACAGGTCCATGTCCTTCCTGTGCTGGGGACTCCAGAGCTGGATGCAGTACTCCAGGTGGGGTCTCTTTCACTCCAGTGAAAAGGTTTTGAAAATCTGAGAGACTCCTCTTAGTGTTCCTGCCCTAAGGAAGGTGGGTAGGTGGGCAGGCATGAGCCCAGGTGATGTGCAGGCCCCTGCTCTCCATCTATCTGAGTCAGAACATGAGAGTAACCTCACTTGCCAGGACCTTGGCTAAGCACCTGCTTAAATGTTCTGTTATACTGGTCCAGGGCACCAGGCCATCTCTTCCATCTGCAGCTCACTGAAGTCAGAGCTATTAAAACCAGAGATGCAAAGGACTACTGAGTCTTGAGCAAGCACAGAGTGACACCAGACCTGCTAGGAGACGTTCATGGCCGCAAGGGCATGCAAAGCTCAGATGTGGTCAAACCAGCAGCACACTGCCTCATGAGGGCTGCCAATGAATCACATGAAAAAAGGACACCGTCAGGTGTCCAGGAACATGGCACAGTTCACAGGGAGATGAAAACATGAATTGACTTCCATGCACAAAACACTGGTATAAAATATGCTCAGAAGTCCTTCTTGCAATTTAAATAAAAAAAGCTTCTTATCATTTGTTCTTGCAGTGTTAAAGGAGAGTGAAAGGAGTGAACAGCAAGCCAGGAAAGGAGAAAAGCAAGTCCCACCTCCTCCCCTGGGTGCTTCTGTGGTAATATAGGACAAGATGGGCATGGGCATAGAAACAGACCAGCAAAAATTGTGAGAAAGAACTAGTGGCCTAACTCATTTAAATGCCAGGAATCTTCAGGTGCATTATGTATTCAACTTATTGTTGGTTTTATGGACAGAAGCCAATTTTGCCTTAATGAAAATAAAGGGAAGTGCTGAAGTTCAGAGGCTATGCAAATGGAGATTAATATACACTTTAAAAAAGGTTATTTAACATTTTTACTGCTTTAAAACTATAATGCTTTTTGATTTTGAACATTTTCAGGATTATTAGCTTTGCTCAGATTTAATACAAGAAATTTATCCTTATGAAATGGAAAGACAAGCATGCAAGAATTATTGCAGGAAGTGCATTGCAGAGTGAGGACTGTATATGGATGCTGAAAGACTCCATATATTTAAAGACAGTCATTTTAGGGATAATGATGACTGAGTCATCACCACATACTGTGTGTCTGTGTGTGTCAAAATAGGAGTAATAAATGTAGTCATAAGGCAAATCTGTGTGACTGAGTAATGAAGAGGCTGAAGAAGACCTAATAGCTGGAATAATGATGGCTGGGAGGGTTGCTTGTTATGATAATATGTGGTTTGCTTAATGAGGAATGGGCACAATGAAAGAGTAAAGATATTGTGCTGTATATTATAAACCAAGAGACTAAGGAAATATGGCCAAAGACAGTATGCGGGCAGATTTTGAATAGTTTATGGTATATGCTCAGTGCATCAAGTTAGAGCTAGCGAGGTGATAGGGAATCCTTCTTCCTGGAATGCTAGCATCTGTGGCTTCCACAAAGTTTGACCCCACAGTTCAGTGTTGGGACCAGTTACAAGTGGCGTTCCCCAGGGGTTGGTACTGGGACTGATGCTGTTTAACATCTTTGTCAGCAGCTTGGACAGTGGTATTGAGCTGCACCCTCAGCAAGTCTGCTGATGACACCAAGCTGTGTGGTGCAGTGAACACACTGAAAGGAAAGGATGCCATCCAGAGGGACCTGGACAGGCTTAAGATGTAGGCCTGTGCAAACTTCATGAAGTTCAACAAGGCCAAGTGCAAGGTCCTGCACCCGGGTCACAGCAATTACAGTTACGGGATGGGCAGAGAATGGATTGAGAGCAGCCCTGAAGAGAAGGATTTGGGGGTGTTAGTAGATGAGAAGCTACTAGTTAGTAGATGAGTAGATGTTAGTAGATGAGAAGCCGGCAACGTGCTCTGGCAGCCCAGAAAGCCAACCACATCCTGGGCTGTATCAAAAGTAGCATCAGCAAGTTTAGTGAGTGATTCCGGCCCTCAACTCTGCTCTCGTGAGACCCCACTTGGAGTTCTGTACCCAGCTCTGGGGCCCTCAACATAAGAAGGACATGAACCTGTTGGAGTGGATCCAGAGGGCCGCAAAAATGGTCAGAGGGCTGGAGAACCCCTCCTATGAGAACAGGCTGAGAGAGCTGGAGCTGTTCAACCCGGAGAAGAAAAGGCTCTGGGGAGACCTTTTAGCAGCCTTCCTGTACCTGAAGGGGGCTTACAGGAGAGATGGGGAGGGACTCTTTATGAGTGGAGTCACAGGGCAAGGGATAATGGTTTTAAACAGAAAGGGGAGATTTAGATTAGATATCAGGAAGAAATTCTTTGCTATGAGGGTGGTGAGGCACTGGAACGGGTTGCCCAGAGAAGCTGTGGATGCCCCATCCCTGGAGGTATTCAAGGCCAGGCTGGATGGGGCTTTGATCTAGTGGGAGGTGTCCTGGCCCATGGCAGGGGAGTTGGCACTTGATGATCTTTAAGGTCCTTTCCAACCCGAAGCATACTATGATTCTATGAAGGGAAGTGGGCTTTGGCAAACCACAGTTGAGAAACTGCTGACAATTGTCACAAGCAGTTGATCGGCCAAAGACAAGCTTTCTTGTTCATAGAAAAGATGAGCCTGCAGTGTGGCTGTTGGTGTTCCCACACCAAGAGAGAGTTAGAGGCAAACAATGAGTTTCCAGTTCCAAAATGCAAAATGTTTTCAGAAAGATGGTACCTCCGTTGCAGGTGTTTCAGTGAGTTTTGCCATTTAACTTCAGGAGATTAAGCATTTCTGCTACAGATGTTTATGAACTGAAAATGATCCAATATTGAGCAATGGCTTAGCATGGATATCCTAATCTGTCAATTGTGAAATAAATTATCTGTCTTGAACTCCTTAGTTAACAGAAGCAATGAACCATGCTGTAAGTTCATGGGTAATTTTCCCTATGTAGATAAATAATTTCCCTCTAGATTTCAATGAAGTCTTGATTTTGGACCCGTGAAAAGAGTGTCATGATGATTTAGTGATTTTTCTCAGTTGGATGTATTAATAACTGAAATATTAGTTATTTCTGAAAGTACTATAATTTAGTCAACATGAAATGCGTAAGAATTCTTCAATATCAATCACCAGTAGTAGATTATCATTATACATTAGTTATTGCTCTACTGTCAAAAGTAACTGGTGAGGAATATTAATGTTTGGGAACAATCCATCTTGTCCACGATGAACGCACCCAGTTTTCCATGTTGCGCGAGTCAAATACAACATCAGAGAGCAGGTTCAGCGTTGCTGGCCTGTTCGCAGGGTCTGAAGGATCAAATCAGGGAGCAGAGCATTATCTACATGGAGTTCCCCTTAACATTTCCCAAAGAGGGAGCTGGTTAAGAGTTGAGAGCTGTCGTAAGGAGCCGGCGCGGGCATCCCCCTCTCTCCATCCTCCATCCGCAGCCTCTCCCGGCTTTGAATGGCTAATCACACCCCAGAGCCTGGTTGCCTGCGTGCCTACTCCAGACCGAGTGCCATTCCATTGTTGTGTTTACTTGCACGGGGCCGTTAATGAAACTGAAGATTTGCTGAGGTATCTGCAGGGTTGGGTGCCTAATGAACGGAATTCTTAATGGGCCATAAATCCAATCAAGGTTTTCATACTGTGTAAGCAAGCGGTGCAGTTTGTGGAAAACAAGAGCCTCCCTGAAAGCTACTGTTATGCAAATATCATCGCACTCGGGGCATACATTAAAGCAGCCCTCGAGTTGCAGCCTTTTGGCTTTACACAGGAAATAAAATGAGATCAAAACAGGGGGGAATAATACTGGTCGATTTGCAAGATAAAGATTAATAAAAGAACTCATTGTGTGCTTTACACGGAAATTTTATGGTTACCTTGCTGTAAATTTTTTTAAAAGGCCTTTTTTTAACTTTCTGCGCCAGAACTATGATTCATTCACACAAAAAGGTTATATGAGAGGCACAATTTTTCAGTTCATTCAGGCTCTCCTATTCAAAGGAGAACGCTTTTGTGAGATCCGCCGTTGTTCAGAGAGGGAATTAGTTTTATTAGCTGTGTGTCATTCACAATGTGCTTTACACATCTACCAGCTTCCTCATTTCATTTATTTATTTTTTTTTCAATTTGTTAGTGCTGGAGTGGCTTGGGATTCTCAGTATGAATAAAACCCATTGTATGCTTCCTATGCTCTCACCCCCAGGGTGGCATTTCCTTCTGACCAAGAACACAGGACTCTTAAAAAAAAAAAAGGGAGCACACAAAAAAAATAATAATCCAAGGCCGTGCTTCCAGGATGTCAGCGTTACCAACCAATTTAACCACAAAAATCTTCCTGTCTCATCCTCTTCTGTGTCTTGACGCATTGTTCTTCACAATCAACTAGCTCAGGAGCTTTTCCTAGACCTTTTGTTTCTTCACTAAACGCTGCCTGCGTGTTGCTAGAACCAGCTCTCGCATTTGGGAGAACATCAAGGCCATTCGTTGCAGAAGTGAACCTCTATTATTTGCAAATGGTGGTAAGATCAGAAGGAGCATGGGGTGTCTCCCTGGTCCCTGGCAAGCAGAGACAAGCAGCCGCAGCCAGCCTGCCCTGCTCCTCCAGCTCCCAGACAGCTGGAGTGGGAGGACAAGAACCCTGCATCTCCTCCTGAAGGATGCTGCCATCGCACCAAGCTCCAACAGGGTAGGTTTAGACTGAACATTAGGAAGGAATTTTTCACAGAGAGAGTGGTCAGGCATTGGAATAGGCTGCCCAGGGAGGTGGTTGAGTCACCGTCCCTGGATGTGTTTAAGGGATGTTTAGATGGGGTACTGAGGGATATGGTGTAGGGGAGGACTTTGTAGAGTAGAGTAGATGGTTGGACTCGATGATCCCAAGGGTCTCTTCCAACCTGAATGATTCTATGATTCTATGATCGCTGGTGCCCAAAATGGGCTGCAAGCAGGATTTAGGTATCTCAGTAAACAAGCAAGCCAGCCCTTGCTTGTTATAATCATACCATCAGGGGTATGATTATATCAGCACTCACAGAAAGGTAACAGAGTTCCGAACTGCGTCAAATATCTATCAAGCATGTGTAATAATTTGGGTTTTATTCTCATAAATTAATAGTCCAGGGGGAACTGCTAGTAACCGTCTCTCTGACTGTCCGCATATGGCAGACCGTAAGTTTTCTTCAAATTAATTGGAGCAAGAGCATCTGTTCTAGAAAAGATTCAATTGATTTTAAAATTTTCAGTGCTGTAGAAACCAACAAGTGAAGCAGATTTGGAGAACCCACATACTTAATGATTTGTGTCCTGTTTCTCGTCTGAAGTTTTCTATTTTCGACCCCGGGCCGCTGCCTGCTGTTATGCTTTTCTTTGCAGAATTAAGAGCCTTCAAACTCCTGTTCTGTAAGTCGGTAGTTGTAGACCGTGATCATATTTCTTCCTTCTGTGTAAGTAAAACTGATGTAACTCCTGGATAATTTCATTATTTAGCATATTCTTCTATCACATTCCTTGGTTTTTACCATTTTTCTGAACTCTCCTGATGTCCTCAGTGTCCTTCCCAACCAGGGTTCAGGTAATGGATAGCCCACTTTGGCAATGGTCATGCATGATGCAGGGATGATGGATGCACCCTTCTCCTCCTCCTTCTCCTGCTCCTCCTCCTGGAACCTGTCCTTGTTCTACAGCCTCTGATCACAGCTCATTCACACCTGCTGGTGCAGCACGGGGCTATTGAAAAGAACAGATATATTTTATGACGCTCAGGTATTTTTCAGGGTCTCAGCATACCTGCAAGATCAAGTTCTGTAATTGCAACCTATGTTCTGCAGTTACAGATTATCAGTTTCAAATTTGGCTGCGTTAAAATGCCCATGGGTTTTTTGTGCCCATGTTATTACATGATTTTTTTTGCCATCTTGAAATTTCTCAGTCATGATTTCCTTTTTTTCCCCCCTCTTCTTTTTTCTTACTCCCCGTCTCTGCCCTCCAAATCACTGATTAAAATGTTCAGGAGAAGAAGGGTCAGGAATTGATCTTTGTGGAACCTCCTTAGAAAGCAGTCCACTGCTGAATAATTCTCTATTTACACATGCCTTTAGGGAACTGTCAAACAGCTTTTAATCCATACTGCTAAGAGAATAGCATAAATTTTGACACTATTCATGCCCCAATGGAAAGAAGCACATTCCAGGACTGCTGTATTTGACCAGAACAAAGTTGAATCTGCAGCTGTATTTGAGTTTTCATGGGATTCAAATAGCAGACAGCTGGCTGGCCATCTCAGCCTGTTCCAACTTAATATTTCCATGTTTTTTTGAAAAGGAAAGGCAGACCTCTGTGGTGGTGTGTTGCCAACGTTTTAAGTCAGAGGTCCCATAAAATGTTCCCAGCTTGGTGTGATAAATCCAAATTAGCGTTCGTAAAAAAAGAGAGAAAAAGAACATTGGAATTTTTAAATATAGTTTAACACTTTACATGCTTTTGTGTAATACAGGACAAGGATAGCATGGAAAAAAAACCTGTCTTAGATACAATACAAACCTTAGTCTACTCCTGATAAATATGTAGGGATTAGTGCACAGGTAGATGGGATTCAGGGGGGAAGAGCTGCCAAACGTTTTCTGCAGAGAGGTTTTCCTTTCAGTCTGCCAGACCCTTTGAACAGCCCAAACCATTCCAGCCACAAACTCTCCACTCTTTGGAAGCGGCCAGGATGCACTCCAGAAACCATCCTTTCCTGGGCGACAGAGAACTATATACAGGGAACTACATGCTCTCTAATTCCCAAAGCCTCCCTTGGGTTTGAGGTAAGGCGTGAACAGCTCAGGGTGCCACCTCCCTCTATGGAAACGGGTGGTGGGAGAGGGGCAGGTGGAGGAGCAGGGGGAGAAGTGTCAAGACAGGGCTAAAGCAGAGGGGGATGCCCTGGGTACCACCCAGCTTTTCTCAGCACTGGGAGAAAATGTCTATGTGGTGGTTTTGGGTGTTGTCAGATGACATCCTGCTGCGCGTCACTGAGTTAGCCACAGTAAGGGACGAGGGAAAAGATGCTTGGCATGACAAAAACCTCTGGTTCTCACAGACTTTTCAGCCCATAAATATTGTGACTGAGGCTGTATCTGCTAAAATAAGCAATTTTTAAATTTTTTTTTTTTTTTGGGGGGGATAACACTAATAGGTGGAAGCAGCAGGTAGGTCTGCAAACCCAGCCTAAGGGTCCTGTGCTTAACTGAGCGTCTCCAAACTGAGTGGAAGAAGGTGGCTCTCTCAGGCTAAGATAGTCTAGCTGTCATTTACGAAAACTATTCCTACCTTGAAGCACAATAATCCATGAATTGTTTATATACACACCACCCCCTCCAGATTTTCCATGAGAGAGGAGGCTACAGAGACACCAGAAGCTTCTTGAAAACAAGTGAGTAAAACACAGGCAAACCACATGGCATGCAAAAATCAGCATCTAGACCTAGATGGGTGAAAGCTGAGCAGGCCTTTGCTTTCTCACCCAAGTCACCGCTTGGAATTATCTATCTTAATTTTATAATTTTAAGACTGACAGCTACTAGCCTGGGCACACTGGAATAATTATGTAAGAGGAAAACTAATCCCCTCCAAATCTGAGAGAAGAAATGAAGGAAGTTTCCTACCAGATGTCCACTTTTCAGGAAAGACAGCAAAATCGAATACATGAAATAGAGTAGCTGAACATGCCACATTTTTCTTGGTCTTTCTAAAAAATAAAAATATCCCTGCTCTTTCCTGTAGGAACACAGACTGGTTCATTTGTGGAACAAATTACTATGCAATTGCAGCTACGCACACGCCAAAAAAAAAAATAATATTAAAAATTGCCTATTGCTTGCTTCTAATGGACAAAATTGCTCTTTGCAGCAAGTAAAAACAAATTTGGCACATCACTCACTCGTACAATGTTTTTCTGCTGCTCGCCTACCCCACGCACTAGATACACGTGTGTCAGTTGTGCCTCCGTCATCTTTAAAAGCCTTAATGACTGACTCATTTTTGCACGGCATGCGGCAAATGTAGGCTGGACCTCTGCGGAGCCAGGGAACAGGAGGAGGCTGGGGTGAAGGAATGGCTGGAGGGAAGCAGGCACCAGGAGGGCGACAGGATGGGCAAGATTCACCCCGTCCAGCTCTGCTTCTTGTTTCCCCATCTTGTGTTGGCCGCTCTGCGAGACTCGCTCGCAGCCAAGCATCCATTTCGCCAACAGATGAGCTTCGGGAAAACCAGGCTGCCTCCTGCTGAATGCCATGACTTCTCCAAGGGAAGTTACCACCTCCCCCCTCATGCTGCTGCTTAGCAAAAGGTAGGGCAAAAGCACATCATCAGGGACTTCAGGAGAGCTCTGTAGTTGCCTGGTCCCGGCTGGTTGCACCAACCCAACTCACTGCAGTCGAGGCAGATGAGGGAGCACGCTCAGAGGAGGTAACCACAGCTGGCGCAGACACATCCGCAGGACGACATTGGTCCACCCCATCATTCTCTAGTAACTCCTTACATGGGAAGTCACTGGATCATTTTGGGGAGTGTGGTGTCAGCCATCATACAGTTTCCCAAGGGGAGCGGAGTCCCGTTTCCTGTCCCAGGCTTGCCTAGTATCATCATCACTTCAACAGCTGATTGTGGTAAAGACAATCATTCTTTTCACTCAGAAGCCCTCGTCAATTGAACAAGTGTGCCAGAGTCAGTACCTCCCAAAGCCAACCTCTGATTCTGACAAAATGGTGTACTCAAAGGGACCAGCAGCCACTGCAGCAAGATCTTGCTGTGGGTGTATAGTCAGAGAAGCCAAACCTCTTCATTTACACAGGTTTGAAGTAGCAACAGAGACTTGTTATCTTACCCCAAATGGGTTTTAATGAAATCAGCATCAGGTACCAACTTTCTGACTCTTCCACACATCTGTCTGGCATCTGCTGTGGCACTTTGGCACAGTTACTTGCTCTGGTGGCCAGAAGGCAATGAGTCCCCAAGCATCCTCCCCTCATGGGACTGGCGTCCTTCATGGGAATGGCGTCCTCCATACAGCAGGCACCATCCGGGCAGAGGTTGAGCACAGCTTCTTCCCACCTTTTTGCTAACACACCTCAGCCCGTGTTGCAAGAAGCTCATTTTCAGGAAGAGGAGACAGACGTCCCTGCTTGGTTTCTGGCTCCTCTCCTGCAGCAGCAACAGTATCAATTAATATCAGCAAAGATGCCAGGTAACTAGTGGTGGTAGGCTGGAGGACACTGACACCTTTCCTTTGTACGTCCTCTGGAGAACAGATTAATCCCAGGCGGGTCAACCAACTGTGTGGCAGATGGCCACATCTTTCCCTGCTGCTCTCCTTGGCTAGGGCTGACCTGGACTCCTTGCTGCAGCCCACCCTGGTATCCAACACCACCTTCCTAGTCCATCCCTCAGCTGCACAGAATTTAGGGTGAGACGTTCATTTATCAGCTTATTTTTAGAGACGGAGAAAGCAACCATAAACGTTCCTGCTGCAGCTATGTTTTGCCAAAAAAATAATCTCCCAGGGAGTGAATTCTTTCAAGTGAAATTTCTAAACAGTTGAATAGATCAATTTGAAGTCATTATATACTGGTGCTGCTGCAATAACCTGTGCACCATTCTGCTTTATGATACCCGAATATTATTTCAAATAAAGCTAGCACCTAGCACCTCATTTGTCTGTATTGATTACACAATTAAGGCACTAAATGCAGCCTGGGAAAACACCTGCAGTCAGCTCCAAGCTTCACCACAGACTTTGCCATGCCAACCTCTTCACACATTCACCTTACCTCTAGACTTAGATATCTTCTAGACAAAGTTAGTCGTGTTGGGTCCTCCTAAGCTGTTGAGCAGATACCTACAAGGAGATGAATTGGTCTGTGATGGCCCTGAGAGAGGTCCCTCTAACTGGTGTTCTTCTCTTCTCCCAGGATTTGTTCCTTTTATCTTTTTAGGCTACACATTCTTGATGGTGACGCATGGCACATGGACAGATGCTCGTACAGCAGAGCTCTGCTCCTCTTGAGCCACTCCGTGCATCTTTCTGGCAGAAGCAAGGATCAAGCTGTTTTGAAGTATGCCACACAACTGTTGGTGAAATATTAGGTCTGAAATTATCTTAGCTTCTTTCCATAAGATTTTTTTACTATAGATTACAAGCAGCCAGTTACAGAGAAAAACTTCTACCCTTCACCAGAAGTAGCATTGTCCACAGCAGACGGCCAGGCTGCTCTGGTCCTGGTGCAGGTACCACCACTGATGGGTCAGTGTGCTTAATGGGAGCTGAGCAAAGCCTGGCACCAGCTGCACCTTCCTACCACATCGTGCCCAAACACAGCTGTTGGAAGAACAGTGATCTCGTCCTTCAACTGCTTTGACACTTCCAGAGCCTAACAAGCTTTAACTGCAGCAACTCTACTTCTCAGAGCAAGAAATCATGAAAGTTCTTTTATTTGTGTCTCCAAGAGCAAGGATTTATTATAATGCAGAACTTTTACATTTTCGTAATAGCTCTCCGCCCATCTTTCCCACAGAAGAGGGTTGCGTTTCTGTGGGGTTTTTTTGCTACATTTTGATTGAAAAGAAGCTTGACTGTTGGGGCACAGGTGGGTGCTGTGGGGGCACAACATTTTCCAGCTGGGACTGGCATGCAGATCTCACTAGGGTGGTGGCTTTCACGGCTCTAAAAAATCTAAAAGCAGGAGAAAACCAGCTAATCGCATGCTAGAAGCACAGGCTTATGATCAGGCACCAGTTATAACTTGCTTGTTAATTCACGCTCTCAGAGGAAAGTCCTTTTATCTGGATAAGCTATACTTAACTGCTCCACTTCATAGAACTGGGAGTCAAAAAGCTCTCCCCGCTGGCAAGGCACCGACGTAGGCTCACCAGCTTTCATGTGCTTCAGACCATCTTTCATTTATTCGCACTTGGTAGCTCTCTGAGCTACCTGCTCCAGGTGAGGGCCGAGTAATGCAAGCATCTGACAGCCTGCCTCCCACATGGTGAGGCTACACCTCTTTCTGCAGGCTTGCTTCTTCAAAGGTGTAAAGAGCTCAGAGCAGTAAAGCTGACATGAAATAGGCACTGCTGAAAGTTTGCTTTCCTTTGCCTTGGCTTTCCAATGTGCCCAGATCTTCCACTTTCGAATAACCACTTGAAATAGTGGTCCAGCCCTCAAAGATGAATGTTGGCGGTGCTGATTAGCTCCCTTGACAGGTAGAGCAGCAAAAAAAAAAAAAAAAAAAAAAAAAAGCCCCTATGGTCTTACCCTACAGAAGTCTGGGATTCTATAGGCTTTGGGTGGGTGATTGATTTTAAATCCCAACACATGCTTTTTCCCTTGCCTTCTCATTCTCTTCCGAGTCAGCCTCCATGATCCAAAGAAACTAACAAGTGACCATGAATTGCCTGCAGTATTACCAGTGAGGATCAGTGTGCAACCTAAGAGAAAAAAGCTGGCCTGTGGTTGAATCTATACTGGCCCCAAACACAGGCCTGAGCTCCAGTTCTCCCTGTCATGTTTGTGAAGCGCAGGCAAGGTTCAAGAGCATGCACACACACACATCAAAAAAAAAAAAAAAAAAAAAGAAAAAAAGCCCCTATGGTCTTACCACAGTCATGCAGGCATCATTCCCCATTTGGGTGGAGCATCCCCAGGGTCTTGTGGCCATCAGCCAGGAAGGCAGCGAGCTCCAGAAGAAACTGAACACAAGCCAATACAGAAGAAGTCCTCCACTTGCTGCAGTGGTTAACCAGCTGTAAAGGATGTTTCTGTGGTGATAACATCACAAAAAATTAGGAGCAGGAGCTTGAGACAGGTTTAAAATGATAAGGAAAAAATTGTCCAAACAGAACTGTTCTTCCCCGGTGCAGGAGGTGGGAGAGCTTTGCTCTTCACTCATTTTTGAGTGAGATGAAAGCAGGAACAACATATTGGGAATAAACAGCAAATATGTGTCTAAAACTGCCTGACTGAGTCTGCATCCAACCACTTCTCTCTGTCCCAAGGCCTCCTAATTACAAAAATTTTTATGTGGCTGGAAAGCTGATAGAGAGGCATTACTTCTGAGTGGATAATGGCAGATGTATTTGCCTCTGAGCTATTGGCAGCCAAATTATCGCTTGACCCAAAGTACCTGAAAAGAGCACGCCAAGTTTTCTCCTTACTTGTATATGGATACAACTACTCAGATGCAGAAGAATTTAATCAATGAAGGCAGCAGCAGCACAAAATGTGCCATGTGAGATCAGATTCAATTGTTGTCAGGAAGGGAGAGGCTGTGGGAATCACTGCTTTCACAATATTGTGACTACATCAAATGCAAAATTTCATTTTGGATCCACCCCAAATCAAAGTATTTCTGAATTCTGGACAAATATAAAGGACTTCTGGACTTTTTCAATCAAATTACATTTTGTAATCAACCCCCAAGTGGTTTTTTAAAGGCTTTTTTTTTCATCAGAGTAATGGGTTGAGCTTGGAACACTAGGATGGGGTGGTGGAGTGTTGTATTCAGCCATGTGGTGGAAATGGCAGGGGGATGAAGAAAGCCTGAAGTACTGAGGTAAAAAATGAATAAAAGAAGGAAATTTAAGTCATGTCACATCTCAAAGGAATGTCCTGACGGCTAGGAGTGCCTCCCCATTCTGCATGGTTTTCTGACTGGCAGTTACACAAATTTTCTCAAGTTTTCTCTCAAGCAGCAAGTTATTTCCCAGAATTCACAGATAGTGCAGTCTGGCTGAAACAGAATTTTTCATTGCCAGAATCTTGTTCCAGGCAAAGACATAATTCAGCGGCGATGCTGGGTAGGAAGCAGAAGTCTGCCTGACTGTGCCACACAGAGGTAATAGAGCCCGTAAAATGACCCCAGGGGGATGCAATTTCTGCCTCCCCCCAGCCTTATGATGTGATTAGCCATTGTCAGCCCCAAAGTGCATTCGTCTCAGAACTGCAGAACCTCTTTGTAACAAAGGCAAATGTATATTGTATTTCTCGAACTAAAAAGAGATGAAGTTGGCAATTTATAATGTTGAATTGCAGCTTCAGCCGAGTTTGGTGGTTTGCAGAGCTTAATCCTCTTTATTTAAAGTTTTATTTGGTGCGGCTGCTTCATTCAGTGCAAATTTTTCAAGTGACCCTCACAAGATGGGGAATCATTTTCAGCCTGTTACAGATTTGATTTCTTAAAGTTTTTGAACAGTGGCTTTGGACATGTAATTATTTTAATGCTTTTTAAATTTGAAAATTAAACTTGTGTTTATTTTATCAATAGAAGGACTAATGAGTTCCTCAGAGGGAAAGCTGTGCAGTGAAGTAACAGAAACGTACAGTAGGAACACAGCCTCAGAGATGGTTTGGGAGGAGCTGTCTTTGAGCCAACTCTAAGATCAAGATTGTTGCCGTGTTCATTTTTGGAAGCCTCCTCCATTGATTTTTCATTTGTGTATTCATTAGACTGAAAGCCCACAAAGTGCAGTTGTTAATTACCATCAATGGTCTGATTTTGAATTCTTTTCTTTTTCAGGCTAAGTTGATAATTCAGCTAAGTATCTGAATGGCTGAGGCTGGTTAATACCAGCCTGCTGCTTTGCCTTTCATTTCTTCTCTTGAAGGCCTTTGTGAACCGAAGCAAGGGCACACACACAGATTATCTTCAGCTTTTCTTGGTGGATGAGATGCCAGCTTCCCCGCTGATGTCCATCGTATTTTTGCTGTGGGACATTTGGGCACAACAGAGCTGTTGTAACAGAAATTAACAATCTTACATTTTAAGGCAAAATAGATTTAAAATAGTTGATTCAGGGAGCACTTTAAAATAGCCTTTCCCGCCTGTGATTTGGGTAACATTTCTACTGTTTTGTGTTCAGGGAGAGTGATAAGACACATATGGCTCTGTTATGAGGGTTCCTGTTCTTCAAAAGATGTAGCATGACAAGAAGCCTCCCCCTACAAAAAGAAGGTAAAAGCTGATATAAAGTTATTATAATGTCATAGCTTGCAGGTTTTTAGTCACTGTCGAACAGCTGTAATAGCTTGTGCTCCAAGTTATCTTTTCTCTCTCTCTCTCTTTTTTTTTTTTTTTAAAGATAGGGATCCCCAGATGTGGAACAAAACATTTCATGACAGCGACATGAACACAACCTGGTCTCCTCCACCAGCCCCTAAGACAAAACTTCATGGAGAAGGACTGGGAGTGAATGAGATTGAACCTGGTGCTGTACTCAGACACATCTCAAAGACAACTGACCTTTGATTTCCACCAAAATAAAGACCTCAGGGGCTGCAGACTCTCTCCAGGCTCCACGGCTCTAGCACATCCAAAAGTGGACCTCCAACTGCTGGAAATGCCCCATGTCCATGACTCATGGTGGTTGCAGCCACCTTACAGTGAAAAGTGGGGTAACATCTTTGTTTCCTGAGCAAGCTCCAATTCAAATGCTCATGTTTTGGCTGGAGGTCACTAAAATTCCCTTCCTCCCCAAAAAAATGCTCCATATGCAGCTTCCAGACTGTAACTGGGCTCTTGTCTTCCTCCTGCCGTGGTGGCTGCTTTGTGGGGGCGGAAGAAACAGTTTCTGAATGCGCAGAGCACTGAAGGATGCTCCTGGCTGAGACATCTGATGCTAGTGTTCTCTGCCATGTAATGACCCGTATCCTATATTTTTTAAATGACTAGTTGAAAGTTTCACAAAATTAAAATAAAATTGGCTTGCTAATGAAAATCAGAAAGATGCGAGAACTGTGACCTTGATAAAATTTTCCATTTTTAAATGTATCTGGTACAGTATATTTATGCCTAGTTGCAAGGAGTGCCTAGGGAAGGGTGCTACGAAACTGCCAGGCATCGGGGACCAGATACACCAACATTTTGATATTTTGGGCTTGTGTAGCCCTCAGCATCCAGAGATCACGGAACACCTCAAACTTCAAACTACTCCTGTTGCCTGGATTTGAAGAGAAAGGGGACGGCTCTAGACCCTCCGGTAATACGCTAAAAATTACTGAAAGCATTTCTTTTGCATTATTTTATCACGCTTTAAATCTGCATGGTGGTTTTCTCCCCAAACAATATGATAATTTAGGTAGATTTCTGGGTTGGCAGCCACAACAACAACAAAAAAGGTATGAAGGAATTCACAATACTGCTTTTGTATGAGAGGTACCGTGCCTGAACACGTCAATGGTTATTTTTAATGTCTCAGCTCTGACACAGCACTTGTCAAAAGACGACTCCTGCAGCACGCTCGGCACCCACACTCCCCGCCCTGGCTGCGGGTGCCGGTGGAGGTGCGGGGGCCGATGGAGATGCGGGTACCATGGCATCTGGTCCCAGGTCCTCTGCAGCCCCAGGCACCACCTGGAGCAGGGAGAGTCTGGGACAGTCTGTCAGAGGGGGTTATATTGGGGTCAGTCGCTGCAGGCGACGAGAGTGCGCCTTTAGACTGACAGTATTGTCCAAGTTTGTTAATAGGTAATTAATTACAAGAGTTTCACACTTGTGTTGATAGGCACGTTATAAACGGCTTGTATTTTTTTTTTTTTTCTGAAGGGAAATGAAATCTCAGAAAGCATTGTATTTTGCTAGCCTGGTTATTCATTATCAAATCACTGCATCGCCGTTGACATGCCTGAAATATTTTGCTTGCTTCAGTTACGTTTCTCTCGAGCCCTGACTGGCTGTGTATGCCAGATAACCAAAGATGCGCCTGGAGCTTTGCTTTAAGAGCAGAGTTAAGTCATATTGTGTAGGCTGAGGTGTTCTAGCTTCTGCATACTATTGCTCATGCCTTGCAGTCCTTGGAGTCACCTTGCTGCCTTACTCTACAGATTTTTTTAAGTGCTGCAGTGCCGTTTGTTACTAAGTGGAGAACAAGACTGAAGACTGCTTTAAGGGGGAGGTTGTTTCAGCTCTGGAGTGGCAGCATCCAGACCCTATTTAGATTTTTCTTCTGGTCTCTTGTCTTTGACTTTAGTTATGCAAAGAGGAGCTGTTTACTTACTTTGCATGGCTCCCAAACGTCATTTAAGCGTTATTAACAGGAGGGTTACTACCTCCCAAATTTCTAATTAAGGTCTTCCCTTTGGTCTATTAGCAGTGCTTTTGTGGACATATTCTTTAATTAGGTCTGACTTTCTGACTCCAGTGCAAAGTAGTTTTTAACTACTGTCTGCAATGCCCATGAGTGGTGAGTCAACCTATTAAAAATTAAAAATCAATTTTAGTTTCATCATATAGAAGTTCACCAAATGAACCGGGTGCTATTTCATCTTATTTTCATTATCACAGCGTCTGAGAGTCCGGGTGGTGACAAGAGCTTTACAAGTGGAGAGCAAAGACAGCCACCTCGTCAGGCCCTGGGCGAGGGAGGGCTTGTGCTTCCATGGCCCTGCTGGAGACTCGTCCCAAGCCAAGGAGGGGATGTGCAGCAGGAGATGCAAGGTGGGGCACCACACAATTGGCAGGGTGGGGATGCTGAAGGTGCTGGGTTTTGCTGCCTATCCTGACATGGGTGCTGACCTGGGCCCACCAGAGAGTGTCTCTGAGGGAAGGACACCCCACAGATGCTCCCCCCACCAGTTATGCTGCCCTGCAGAAGCATCCCCTTTTTTGACAGCCCTGGGAAAAACATGTCTTAGGGACTTTAAGGAGCAAAACAACTTGAGATAATGGCTCACTCTAAGCTCTAGCCATGTTTAGCTGGGTCCCTATTTACCTTTTGAGAGTGCACCTGTGCCCTCAGAGCCTGGATATCCAGCCTGAGTCCATTGCATACTATGGCTTCCATCCTGGGTGAGAAAGGAATATGGGGTCATACTACATCAAATCCAAGCTACTGACTGCCAACCACCAAAAGCCACCCTCATTCTCCACTCTGTCTCCTGCTGATGCCCTTGCACCCCTCCGGGGAGATAAACTGGCACAACACTCGCCTTGTGCTGGCTGGGGACTGGGGCAGGGACAAGGCTGGACCTGGGCCAGGGCAAGAGGAGAAAGGACCATCATCATCCCTTGCAGAGGCTGTTGGTATTTTATCAGCTGTGATGTGGAATGATTTGTGTACACCAGTGAGTACACAGGTACTGGAGAGGAAAGGACACCTGTCTGGAACAAGGAAGAGATTGGCTCCCCTGGCACATGGGTGGAGGTTCACATCTAAATTTTCAGCCCTCAGATTAGGAAAATGTTGAGGCATGAAGCCATGGCTAAGCCCTTCGTTCATGCTGCCACGACCGGTTGCACGCTGGTTCAGGAATCTGCTCAAAGCCACTTGCAAGATCAAGGCCCTTCTTTGTAGCCTGTTTGAACCAAAGACTGTCTCTTTTTATAAAATGCTTCGCATCCTTGTAGCCATTGCAGACAGAGAAAATTATTCCAGCCCACTGAAACGTTCATGGGGAAACTTTGTTGTCTCAGTCTTGGTGTTCACCTTTGTGTTCAGGCTTGATTTTGTAAGTGTGTGCATAATCATTAATGTACTCATTAAGAGTATTTCCCACGGTGTCAAACAACTCTAAATAGATATCAGAACAGAGGGTCAATCAAATCAATATGCATAAAAGTTGCAAAAACACCTGTAAAGGACAAGTCAAGAGGAGTCTAATTACGGGGCATATTTTGAACGAGATTAATTTATCATTTTGGGGATATATAAAAAAACAACACAGACATTGATTTTGTGTTAACTAAAACTAAGGGCAAGGTAAGGTTTCAAAGTTTAAAATACAAGGATTGTGTTGTGCATAACATCTAAAACATGCTAGAGCATGTTAGATGCTCTTTGAAAATGGTAAGTTATTCACAAATACTGACATTGTTTGTCAAAATTTTGTACTTGACTAGATAGTCTGCTGCAAAGTAGAACAAAAAAGTGTGGTCTAAATTGTTTTCTGCACTATAGCAATATTCGCCAAGAATTTTTACTTTCAACAAGTAGCATCCAAGTGGTAAAAATTATGCAGTACCAAATTATGAATTGCTGGGAAAGAAGGTTTAATTCCAGGGTCTTTACTGTAATTTTGGCTGAACGCTTTCAGCACTAGGATCAGGGCCAGCAAGGAAGGAGGACTCACAGAGCTCGATTAATGAATTAGAAGAGGGTATAAAGAGGAAACGTTTAAATGCATTTGACATTGGAGAATCTTTTGGGTGAAAGATCCTGAAGCTGGGGCTGACTGGGCATATGGAAAAAAATACATACTGCAAGGATAACTGAACAATGGGACAAACTGCCCTGACAGGTTGTGCAGTCTTCATCTATGCAGACTTCCAAGACCCAAAGGATGAAGCAACCTGATCTGAAGCCAGTACTGAGCTTGCTCTGAACAGGAGGCTGGGCTAAAGACCTCCTGAGGTCTCTTCCCACCTAAGCAACTTGGTCTTTTGTGTACCTGTGAAACCCCTGATCCTAAACACCTCACAATGTCCGTTTGGATTTTGTCAAATCCTGTCTCCTCAGAGCAACCCAGAGGTCATGACCAGGGCAGAGGTTCTTCATCCCTCACCAAGCCAGGATCTGTGCATGGCAAGAGTAGCACAATCTGCTCATCTGCACCACCTATGAACTCCATCACTCCCATCCCTCTCCATGGGCTGGATTCTAGAGACGACCCCACAACCGAAGGGGCTACTCATGGGGGAGAACATTTCCCTCCTGACAGTGGCAGGGAAGAGCCGCCGGGAGAGGTACAGAAGTGGAGGAGAGGGCTGACAAGGCTGTGTTGGTGTCAACATATCCCTAGCATCCACCTCCCTTGGATGGAGATCCCAGCCCTAGGCTTGGGACATCTCATCTTGGCTTTGGCCCTGCCCCTTCTGCCCCTTTACTTTCACGGTCCAGCACCTGCACCTGAACTTAGGTGTCCTCTGAGATTCATTGGCATGGAGGAGCCCACACAGTACATACCAGCTAGGGATCACCCTTGATGTCTGTGTCCCCAAGGCGTCCTGTCTTCCTCACCCCAAAGGGACAGTGTCTTCACACACTGGTGTGTGAATGTAATGACATGTCCATGGTCCGGAGGTGTCTGAAATCACAGGTCACTGGGAAGTCATTCAGGGACCACTGCCTTCTCCCATCTTCTCAGCATCCTGAGGTGGCTGCTGGGGATGGGGCTGGATGGGGCTCTGGTCAGAGCCCCGTGCAGCTCTTCTGCTCTTTGACACCAGTGAAAAACCACCAGGCCTGCTGGGCATCCAGATCCAGAGGTGCTGTGCTGCCTGGTCCATGAGAAGCATGACCACCGACATCCCAATGGGACACTGGCATGGCTGCAGCCAGGACTTGGCTCAGCACACATTAAACAAGCCCAAGAAAAAGAGGGGAAAAACCCACCCACCAGCTGCTTGGCTGCAGCTGGTTACTCAAGCGCAGGTCATGGGGAGGGTTTTATTGCGTCTCAGAAGAGAAAGCCTAATTTCCTCATGTCTCCAGCAGAACATCCCACCCGTTTTGCAAATCCTTTGGTGGTATTAGTCATTTATGACTATCAGCAAAGCTTTTCCAGGCCTCCCTTCACAGCCAGTAACAAGAAAAAAAAAAATTATGCCATAACGGAAATGGTTTGTGTTTCTAAATCACAAACATCAGTATTGTGTTATGTTAACAGCTATCGTCTTTATTTTTAGGATATTTAATCAATTTGGATGCTTTCACATATATTTTAGTCAGACCAGCTTGCTGCAACTTACCTCCCAATTCTGGTTGCCATGGCGTAACAATGATTTCTCTTTTAGCTAAAAATAAACCTTGAGCAACAAATGCATTAACCACCAAAAAAAAAAGAAAAAAAAAGAAAAAAAACAACCCAAAAACAAACTACCATGAAAACAAAGCACCCCTCCATGCACCAATTCATGTTATCCCACACTGCTGCTGCTTTGGGCATCAATTGTACCGGGCCCTGGACAAGACCTTTCCTATCTACACACTTTTTAATGTTCTGACTAGTGAAAGGCAGCCAAACACCTAAAATGTTGCAAACATTCTTTTAAAAGGCATTATAAGTTAAGTGCCACAAGACAGACAGCCTGTTCTCAGTCAGGCAGAACTGCCTGTCCTCTGTAGGTCCTGGGCTCTGCCTGGAGCTGTCTTTTGTTTTTCTTGGTATGAACCCAAGCATGGGAGAAAAACTTCCTCAAAGAGGCTGAGAAAGCCTTCTCCAAGGTGGAGGCCAGCCCCATGTCTGTCCAGTGGCGTGCTGCCTTGGTGGGGCAGCAGAGGATGGGGGAAGTCCCATGGCAGTCAGGAGCAAGGCTCTTCTTCCCTCCTGGCAAAAAGTTGCCTCCTTTGCAACTATATGTTTTTCTCCAAAATAAAGTGGCATACCACATAGTTAACAATAAAATTAAATTAATGGAAACCAAAAGAGGAACGGAGTCATCTACGAGCATCTCCACATGATTTGTACGAGTTAATTTTGAGGTGCAGCAGGCCATGGCAATGCTCAGCCCATGAAAAATAACATTGGGAGGTTCAGGGAGCTGTTTTCTTGATTACCAAAAGCCTCTTCCTTTTCCTTACAGTTTTACTGTGAGCATTCTGCAACAGGAAGAGGACAAGTCTAGCCGGGTTTGTCCTGTCCTGTCCTGCCCTGGTGCCTCTCAGCCCAAATGAGTTGGTAACCTCCCTGCAGAGCCCTGGAAAAACAAATGCTTCAGCCACGCAAATCCTGGCACACCTGCACAAGGGCATGGAGAAGAGCACGCAGCCTTCTCTGCTCCTTGTTACCCAAAGGGCTGTCAGTCAGCCCCAGGGAACACAGGGCAAAGTGGTAACACCCACGTGTCTGAAGTTCTATGAGAGGGACGAGACCAAAGCAAAGAAATGACTTCTCTCCATGCATTTGTGGAAGGTGACTGGGTTCTTAGCCAAGCTCTCCATGGTTGCTGAACTTCTACATTTGCTGGTTCTCACATCCCTGTTTTTGACAGTCTTTTTTCAGTGGTGCCCAGTAACAGGACAAGAGGAAATGGGCACAAACTTGTACATACTAAGTTCCATCTAAACATAATCCTACGAAGAGCGATTGAGGAAGCTGGGACTGTTTAGTTTGAGGAAGAGGATACCAAGGGGTCCCCTCATCACTCTCTACAACTACTTGAAAGGACATTGTAGAGAGGTTGGTGCTGGTCTCTTCTCACAAGTAATTAGTGATAGAACAAGAGGGAATGGATTCAAGCTGCAACAGAGTAGTTTTGGACTGGACATTAGGAAGAAATTCTTCACAGAAAGCGTGGTCAGACACTGGAATAGGCTGCCCAGGGAGGGGGTTGAGTCACCATCCTTGGATGAGGTTAAGACTCGTTTAGATGTGGTGTTGGAGGATATGGTGTAGTGTAGGACTTGGTAGAGTAGGGTAGATAGTTGGACTCGATGATCCCAAGGGTCTTTTCCAACCTAGATGATTCTATGATTCAATGAGGAGTAACTCCTTTACTTTGAGGGTGGCAGAGCACTGGAACAGGCTACCCAGAGAAGTGGTGGAGTCTCCTTCTCTGGAGACATTCAAAACCCACCTGGACACGTTTCTGTGCAACCTGCTTTATGTGGGCCTGCTTTGGCAAGGTGGTTGCACTAAATGATCTCCAGAGGTCACTTCCAACCCTGTAATCATCATTCTGTAATTCTGTGACAGCCAATGAGGCCGATGCTTACAGGGAAGCTTACCTGGTTTTGTTAACACAGCCTCTAAATAAAGGAGGGAGAGTAGGGACTCCTGCCCCCATGGGGGACTGGGACTGCCTGGCTCCTGTCCACGCAGCAAAGTTCCCTGGCCTTGCATCTCCACTAGACTGCTGTCATCAACACCCTGCTGATAACTATATACATATAGATAGATAAAATATACCCATAAAGTTGCTGTCCTCTTTTGTAGCTGCTTTAGTAGTAGGAAGGTTAGCAGCTTTGTGAATACATGCTTGTGAACCTGCTGCCCCAGCTCCCATGGTGACAGCCAGCAGGGTAATGCTCATGGTCCAAGGGTTAAAGGCCAGCAGGTTTGGGGCAAGGGAAGCTCTGTCCCCTGAGGCATGTGTGTCAAGGCTGGGAAGCTCAGCGGGTGTTTCCCAGCCCGCAGCAGAGGCATATGCTTCCAACATGCTTGAGATGGGTGCCTGGTCCCCCTCTGACAAAAACAGATGGAGAATAGGAGTTTTCTGTAATTGCTAGCTCTTTTAATCTGAGAGGTGCCCTGAGGCTCACCACTGGTGTGAGGTGCTAGCGCAGTGGCTCACCGACCTGGCAGGTTCACCAGCTGAACTCCTGGTTTTACCTGTCACTAATGCCAGCATTTTAATAACAGTATTAAAAAAATAACCCAAACCCTACCTGTGAGAGGAGTGGAGCATTGCCAGAACAGAGCTGGCCTGAGATCCCATCCCAAATTTGTACCGTGTGTCCACACAAGCCAGGCCCTCACTCTCCTACTGTTCTTCCCAAAGCATCACTCTCAGGCTTGGAGCTTGTATTCAGGTAAGAACTAAGGCATTTAGGCAGCCATCTAATTTCTGCAGTGTTTGGGCATCTGCTGCTGCTGCTCCCAGCCAACTCCTGTTCAAGAGAGCAAGGCTGCGCTTTATGGATGGATGGATGTCATGGGCATTGTCACTCAACCCATCATGCCTGGGGCAGCACCACCACTTGTGGCCTGGGAACCTGCAGGTCTGGCAAGGCTCTTCAGAGACACACTTGCTGTTCCTTCCTGCCTTGGCCCTTGGGCTTTGATGCCTGCCCCTTGTCTGTTCATACCATCTCCTGTCCTCACCACTGAGAGCAACCACCACAAAGAAGCCAACCTCATTACTGCTACTGATGGGCTTTTTGAGCATTGCCTCTCTAGAGTTACACTGTCCAGCCTCCTCCTTCTCATGTCTTACCATCACAGGCTCAGCAGAAGGAAGGGAAGAGCAGAGCAGCTGCTGTTGTGCTGCCAGGCTTGCAGTGCAGGGACCCACGAGCTGAGAGAGGATGATGGAGAAGCTGGGGTGAGCACAGGTGGCTGGGGAGCCTTACTGCATTTCTTATGCCAGCCCCGTGCCAATGCCACCACCCCTTGGAGGGACAGGTCCTTCCACACAGCCTCTTCCTCTTGTGGGGTGCACGAAGGGTGAGAAGACAGTTGGTCTGTCTGCAGGTCCCAGGAGGTGGCAGAGAGGGGCTGTGGGGCTTGGCTCCTGCTGAGCGTGGGCACCAGCCCAATTGCAGGGAACTTTCTGGCAGGGCTGGTTAATCTTGAAATTGCTTTTGGGAAAGACAACAAAAAAATGCAGAACCTTTTTCTGCCCATACTCAGCAAAGCTGTCTGTGCTGGGCTTACAGAAACGCTCCTCTGCTGCTCCACTTGAGTTTCTGTTTTCCTTTAGAGCTCACATTTTTCCACTTTTGTTTCATGAGATCAGTCTGCAGCTTAAAAAGAGCTTTAAAATCCCTGTTGCTGTATTTAATGGTTTTCCCAGAGCATCTTTCCTATCTTTTATTTCACTCTTCCCTTTACTCATCATATCCATATTTTTTTCCAGAGTATCTGTCTCCCGTCCATTACAGAAGACCCTTGCCCCCTGAAATTATTTATCCCTAGTTCATCATCTTGGAAAACAACTGTTTTCCAGATCTGCTCTTAATAGGTGAGGTCATTTCTCTTCGCTGCGCCCCAAACCTGAGTTTCTGAGAACAAAAATCCTGTTGATTATCAGTGGTGTCATTGTTCAGGCTTCATTTATATTGTTTCTTTCTACCTTTCCCCACAAAGAGAGGCTAAACCCACTCTGATGCACTGCCTGTCACCACCGTCAACTATCTGGCATCGTCATTAGTTTCACTGAAGCCAGAGGGATTTCTCTGCATTCAGCTAAATGCAAGTGTGTGCGTTTGCAGGCCTGAGAACAGGAAAGAATATCCGAAAACTTTTGATAATTTATGAGTATAGACTTACAACCCACTCTCACAATCCCTGTGGAGGGTGAAACAGATTGCCACTGGTCTGAAATGGGATCACGCAAGCTAAAATAGCCCCGTGCTGCTTCACTCCAAACTGCTTGGCAGATTTTGCTGTCATCTGACTGGCCGACCTAAACCAGCCAGAGTGCCTCAAACCACAGCACATTTAGGGACAACAGAGCTCTCCGAGCTGTTTAGCAAATGTGAAGTGAACAAGGGGTTAAAGCCCAAGAAATAGTTTTATTTGAATTTGCCTAAAAAAGCCCATCCTGGTTGCTTCTTCAGGAAATGTGGCAGTGTGTAAAAAGAAGCCATATGCCAGTGCACGTTCAGTGCTCCCAGCAATAAGTACATTACAGACATCTTACTTTAAGGTCAAAGAGATACTAAGTGTGTGCGGGAGTCTTGCATTGGCCTCTTAAAGGCTTAAAAATCAAAGGATTTTAATGACCTCCTCCTCCTGGCACGACATTGCCAGCCTTGGGGCTGGGTGGGTGCTGAGGATGCTGCTTGGAGGGGCTGGACATAGGAAGTTCCACTCAAATGTGAGGAAAAACTTCTTTACGGTGAGGGTGACAGAGCCCTGGGACAGGCTGCCCAGGGAGGTCATGGAGTCCCCTTTGCTGGAGATTTTCAAGACCTGCCTGGTTGCAGTCCTGAGTAATGTGCTCTGGGCAATCCTGCTTTGGCAGGGGAGTTGAACTAGATGATCTCTAGAGGTCCCTTCCAACTGACACTTCTGTGATTGATTCCGTGACATAAAATCAGAGAATGGTTCAGGTTGGAATGGACTTTAAAGATCATGGAGTTCCAACCCCCCTGCCATGGGCAGGGACACCTCCCACAAGACCAGGTTCATCACTCCAGGGCAGTCAGAAGCTGCCAGGCAGACACTTTACCTGTGTGAAATACCAAATTTTGGGCTATTTGCCAGCGGCCCCGAAATACTCACTGAGTTTCATCTGGTTGCTGGTGCTGTTCTTCTTCCTCTGGGTTCATTCAAAGGCCTGTATTTCTGTTCAGCGCTGTAAGGGAAATGCTTTCTTTAGCTTAGCACCGTCCTTTGTAAAATCATATCCAGAATAGGTATCTAATGAGGTCAGGCAAAATACAAGCGTATTCATGTACTTAGTTGTCTATGACTCACCCTGACCATTCACGATACAGCCCTTGCTAAGGGTGTGACTGTGCTTAAAACTACAGGTACCATGCACTGCACCTATCTATAGGTAAATATAAGTAACCATATCCACAGGTATGTGTGTGTGTGTGTATATATATACACACATATAAAAAGTGCATAAATCTGTATTTACATAAAGCAAATACATATGAAAGTCAAATATATACAAAATTTGAGTTTGATAACACCACAGTCAAACAGATTATAACTCACCTGCCAAAGTACACTTTGCTGTGTGCTCTACCATGAGTAATTTGACTGTCATTGAGGTGGTTTTGTGCATGTACATAGCTGCCGAATTAAGAAAATTGCTTTCCCTGCATAAAAGTATAAGTTAAAAATACATAATGCCCTAATGACCTTGCATAGGAGACCTGGTGCCCAGGGCATGTGCCTCAGCCACACTCACCCTTCTGTACCAGAAAAAGTCCTTTCTGAAGAACTGAAAATATCCTTTCTGAAGAACTGAAAATCTCCTGGGAGACCTCAGCTCTGCCCTTTTGTCTCCCTCAGTGCCTTAGAGGTGGCCAATGAGCAGGAGACAGCCCTCTCTGGCAAAGCCCAGGCTTGTGGTTGCCATTGGTGTGGTGCAAAGGCAACGTAGAGGGCCACAACCAATTCAGATATCTCAGTGAGACCATCTGGCAGGCTAGGGATGGCTCTTAGCCATGGCTTGTTAGTGCTTACCTGTCCCAAGGAAATATGATTCCCCCATGTCCCATTATCAGGAGGTGGTGGTGGGCATAGCTCCCCCAGAACCGGTGCTAAGGGCTGGTTTCCAGCTTTTTTCACCTCGTATGGTGTGGCAATGTGCTGTGGGCCAGAGCAGCCCTCCTTTACCCAGCCTGATCACAGCGGGTAGAAGTCTCCAAACTCCTCTGGTGGGAGTTCAAATTTCCATCTTGCGACAGATTCCAAGTTTTTTGACATTGTTTTCATTCCAGTTTGAAGCGAGCTTGAAGTGTCCCCATAGACCACATTCCTGGTGGAAAAAGAATCTCTTCAGGGTCAGAAAAAAATTGATTTTAATTTAGACCTAGGACCTTTTTAATCAGAAAAAGATTTTGGAACATTTATTTAGAAAATGTTGGAAAATGTCTGTTGCTTTACACATCTCTATATTAAAAAAAAATATGTTAGGAGGTAACATCTCAAGCTGTTCAAAATGTTTAAACTTGTTTTTTTAATTTCCCCATTTTTAAAGGAAATAAAATAAAAATCAGTATGTTCTAACAGGATATTGTGGATATATCAAAATACTTTCAGGCAGAAAATACCCAACCAGAATGACCCTCACTTGGTTTTGGTCCCTAGAGGCCTCCCTAGAGGCAGCTTTTGGAGCATCAGCAAGGAAAAAATGACCATAACCTCTCAGCCAAGTCCCACCTTAAGCCATGGCTGCCTTTGCATCTCCAAAAGAAGTAAACATTGGGCTTGCTGCTCTCTGGGATGCTGGGGCTGGCTGGGCAGGGAGCTGGGAAACAGCTTTTACAAGTCAAAAGCTAATAGAAATGTCCTTATAACACAGGGACCCTGACGAGCAGCACCCTGGCTTCGGCAAGCAGTTCTGGCAAGCACATCTATACTCCCTGGAACTCCTTGAGCTTCACTGTAACAGGGGCTCTGCTGTTAAATTAAAATAACAAAAGTGCAAAAAGCCTCGAAGAAGGAGGATAGCGAGTCTGAGAACTGGTTCATCTGGAGCAAGAAAAGGAAGGGCAGGCATATAGGGATGTGGGGAAGTAATCCTTCTGAGACCCTCCTTCCAGCTGCCCAGATCTACCTGTGTGTGTTTATGGAGACAGAGATGGATATGTGTGCCCAGTGTGCCCAGGTGGCCAAGAAAGCCAACAGCATCCTGGCCTGTATCAGGAACAGTGTGGTGAGTAGGGCCCGACAGGTGATCCTCGCCCTGTACTCAGCACTGGTGAGGCCCCACCTCGAGTACTGTGTCCAGTTTTGGGCCCCCTACCACAAAAAAGACATTGAGGTGCTGGAGCGGGTCCAGAGAAGGGCAACAAAGTGGTGAGGGGTCTGGAGCACAAGTCTTATGAGGAGAGGCTGAGGGAGCTGGGGTTATTCAGCCTGTGAAAGAGGAGGCTGAGGGGAGACCTTACTGCTCTCTACAACTCCCTGAAAGGAGGGTGTAGAGAGGTGGGGGTTGGTGTCTTTTCTCAAGTCACAGGCAACAGGATGAGAGGAAATGGCCTCAAGTTATGCCAGGGGAGGTTCAGGCTGGATATTAGGAAAAATTTTTTCACTGAAAGGGTTATCACACATTGGAATGAGCTGCCCAGGGAGGTGGTTGAGGCACCATCCCTGGAGGTGTTCAAAAGACAGGTTGATGTAGTGCTGGGAGGTATGGTTTAGTGATGGTGATGCTTTTTGTTTGTTGTGCGGGTGTCTATTTTTGTCAAAGTTAGGTTGATGGTTGGACAAGCTGATCTTTAAGGTCCCTTCCAACCTAGAAGATTCTGTGATTCTGTGATATATCTGCATGGGGTTGGTTTTTTTGTTCTGAGGTCATGGATCAGTCCAGAAAAAAAAGGGCGGTTGGGGAAGCAGCCACAGCAATACTTGCTAGGTTTTTTTCTACTTCTTTTTCTTAATCTTACTCTAACTTGTCTTTATTAGTGGAATTTATGCAGGACTAATCCCTTAATTCTCTACATACCTATTGGCTACCGTACTGCTGTCCATGGGGGAATTATGGCAGGGCTAGGGCAGAGCCACGGAGCTCAGAAATAATTGACTAATGGAAGATCGCACAGTTCATTTTGGTCCGCACTTTGTTGAACAAGGGCCAAGGTATTTTGGCAGTAACGTGCAATGAGATGCGGGGCAGTCCGGAGGATCAGCCCCACAGAAGTACTGTGAAGTACAGAGACTATAGTCTCTGTGCATCCACATCAGGCTGAAAATACCATTTTCAGCCGAGGTTTTCTTGTGAAGAGCTATAAGACTTTGAAAATCTTGTGTTCAGACTGAGACTGTCTTGCCCAATGACGAAAAAAAAACCCAACAAAAATGCCTCCTGGCACTCTGTGCAGTGCTGGTGGGATGTGGGAGCTGGGGGGTCCAGGGAGAAGGGGGAGAAGGCACCTTGCAGGGACTGAACAGGTTGACAGCATTTTACCTCCTCCTGTCACTCCTGTCTGCCAGCTCCTAGCACCAGTATCTGTGTGACCTTGCAGTGCCATCAGTCTCACAGGAGACCAAACAGGGGAAGTGTTAATAAAACTACAAAAGTAGAGTTAAGCAAAATTTCCATGTTAAAATGTCTCCTTACATGTTCTCTGCCACTGGCCTCTAAAAAAAAAAAATAAAAAAATTACTGTTTGCAGTAGAAAGAAGGAAAGAGTTGCTAAAATTTATGATAGGCTTCTATATAAAATATATAGATTTTTCATGCTGGCAAACACCAAGACTGGGTATATCAACAAAGCTGTTCAAAACTGAGTTACTGAAGACCAACAGTAAAGACAGGTCCCTGACCATAGAGCAGGCCTCAGCCCTTCCTCCAGGAGCTTGGGACTGTTCAGTTACCTGTTTGCCATAAATACAGGTCCAGCTTTCAAGTACCTTTCCTCCTCAAAAAATGAAATTATCTTTGAAATGGATGTTTTTTCCAAAGCTGAAGTAGTTCCTTTGCGTTCACCCACTAGCTCAAAACACCCATGGGTCTTCTGACCAAATTTTTTTGGACAATCTTTCTTCAAGCCCAGATTTACTGGAGTAAGGGCATTGCTCATTTGCACGAGGTGACATACTTGGACCACGGTAAAGGTCATCAAAGTGGCCTCTCATGCCTGTCATGGTTTAACCACGTCCAGCAACTAGGACCATGCAGCCAGTTGCTCACTTACTCACCTCCCCCCTCCCCAGTAGGGAAGGAGAAGTGGGAGAAAAGGAAGGGAGAAAAGGTGGTGTCACCACCACCCTCTTCCCTTGCCACCAAGGCTTAGGAGTACAGGGAGAGGCAACAATTTTGCTCCCAGATTTACAACAAGTAACCAGTAGTTATCCTGTAGGTCTTCAGACGCAGCCAGTAAGACTGTCATCTGGCCAACCTTTGGTTGGCCTTTGCTGCATTTTAGCCTTATTTGCTGCCATGTCTTCAATTATTTGTTCACTCAAAATTTGTTTTACCGATGGGGTTGTATACCATTTGTGTACTGCTGGGGTTGGGTTAATGAGTATGTAAACAGCTTGGATCACTCCCTCCCTCCTATTTCTCACGCTAGCTGGATTCCAGTGTTATGGTATCTATCTCTGATTTGATAGATCAGAAATCCTTGCTATCAGACGGGCAATTTCATGGGCCAGTTCTCTCAGCACTGAGGATGGAGATTATCTGGTCTTTCTAGCTGGAATATATTAAACTCTGAGTTTAGCTTCAATCTGTAGCTGGGTAATTTCCATTTCTGTGAACATTTCCATTAGTCATCCTGGCTCTGACCCTGCAGTCTAGATAATTATTCTTATTGAATTGCAGAGGCAAGCTAGTCTCTTATTTTTTGAGTCCTAAATAAATTGTTACTCCTTTTAACCTGAGCAGGAAGCTGAATGTCAGGATCTCACAGATAATTTCATTTAGGAGGGTAAAGTAAATCAACAGGCGAAATCAAGTTGCTGTGAAGCAGTTTGGTTTGCTTGCTTGCAGGGATGTGTGAAGTCCAGAACGAAAGGCTCTGATGGGTTCCCATCTGCCTGGCCCAGGCCCAGATGGATGGTGCTGGAGCTGCCAAGCCCAGGCAGGGCTTCCCACAGAGCCAGGGCCCACTGTCACTGAGGCCACCCCACCAGCAGCCAACTGCTATGCCTCCGGTCCCAAGCATTGAAGCTACCACACAGCATTGTTCATCTTTGAGAAAATTTTAGCATCTTCGTTCAAGCCCCTTAATTGAAAAGTTAAGCTGCTGATTTCAACAAGGACTAAGCAATCCAATAACTTTAGTTTTTGTCTGATCCCTGCCTTGCTGCAAGAGTAGGCCACTTCTTGCCCCAATAGTATGCGGCATTTTCACATTGTTAAACATCTCTAGGAGGATATAATGGCTACAGAGGTTTCTGCTATTTCTTTTTGTTTTTTTGCAAGGCCTAACCAGACCCAACCAGGTCTCACATTAGCCGTAGACAGTCTGATCTCAAATGCATGCTTTCTTTCTTTTCCCTTTCTTGGTCTCCACACAAAGAAGCATTTATGAGACAGTTATGATGTGTCCTGTTAAACGTGGAGTCTTTTCAAGCCCCTTTCCCCTCCCTGCCTGGAGTATTGTGGTGGCCTCCAGTAGTTTGAGCAGGATGGAGCACAGAGGGATAGCAGTGGTGGCAATGATGCCTTTATTGGCCACCATGTGCCATTCCTCAACCTCTTCTCCCTGCCACAGCCAAGCCAACCTTACCAGCCTCTCACATTCTGCTGAGCACTCTTCTTCACTGTGCTGTGTCCCCGGTCCAGGGACATGATGCAACCATACAAACACCTGCATCAATATGATGGGAGAGGTGGCACACAGCAGGAGCAAGTGACACGGCAAGACACAACAGCCATGACCATAGAAAGTCAAAGCCCAGGTTTCCACATTATCTTGTTATAGTTTACTTTTGTTATCTTTCCATTAACTTAAACTAGATCTGCTCATGTCCACTTGGTCCAAGGTCATCCTCTACAGTGAGTTTTTCTGTAACAAGTTGTAAGGCTAACAAAATAGGTCAAGGTAATGTCACCCTTGATTGACTTGATGACAACTGAGCTGCTGCATCCAAGAATACCCAGGTCAGCTGACTATTAGTAGCACAATTTTCCAGTTAGTAACTGTGAACATTAAGTCTCTGCAATGATGGGATTCCCAGGAGCATCTATTTCTGATGAAACTGCAAAGCTTTCTTCCATTTCTAAATCCAGTACTAGGAGTGTGTGGTATAGCACACTGAGCCCCTTTCACAATCCCTGGTTCTTTAATCAACTCTTGCAAAATCAGTCGATAATACCACACTCCTCTTATAACTTTGGTTTCTCTGTTTCCTTGACAGCTCACAGATTGGTTACTCATTCTTTATGTCCATCTGTCTGTCTATCTACGCATCTATTATATTCTATCTATCTGTCATGGTTGTTGCTGTTACTCCACTGTTGTCTGTACAATATCCACGTTCTTCCCCCCTATCTTCCCCCTTCCCCCCTATCACTTGCTAACCCTAATGAGCGTGCAAACATTGTGGTTGTGTCTTCCTGATGTTGTCCACATTCCTACCTATAGCAAGCCCAGTCCTTCACCCTCTGAGTTTCTGGCTATGCAAATGTTTTTTTCAACAGTAGGATTTTCTCCCTGTCCTTCCTTTTCTCATTCCTTTCATAGAATCATAGAATCATTTGGGTTGGAAGCGACCTTAAAGATAATCAAGTTCTACCCCCCTTCCCAACCCACTAGAGCAGATTGCTCAAAGCCCCATCCATCCTGGCCTTGAACACCTCCAGAGATGGGGCATCCATAACTTCTCTGGGCAACCTGTTCCAGTGCCTCATCACTCTCACAGTAAAGAATTTCTTCTTCTAATCTAAATCTGCCCTCTTTCAGTTTAAAACAGTTACGGCTTGTCCTATTGCTCCACTCCCTGATAGAGTCCTTCCCCACCTCTCCTGTAGGTGTCCTTTAGGTACTGGAAGGCCGCTTATAAGTTCTCCCCAGAGCTTTCTCTTCCCCTGGCTGAACAACCCCAACTCTCTCAGCCTGTCTTCACAGAAGAGATGCTCCAACCCTCTGATCATCTTCGTTCCCTCTGATCCATCTCCACTGGACTCATTCCAACAGGTCCATGTCCTTCTTGTGCTGGGGTCTCCAAAGCTGGATGCAAAAAAACCCCCATGCTGCCTGCATGTTTGCCCATCAAGGAGCAATAATGAACATTTGGGGTGAGATTGCCCCTCAAAAGCTGGTCACCTAAATATGCATGTCTGAATGTAAGTGACTAGAGATGAACCAGTTATCTACACCCCCACTGTGGTTAATGGAACCTGGAGAATGATTCAGATGACCAGATGTAGGTGTCCACTGGAAGGTGAGAGAAATAAATTTGGGAGTCCACCATCTGGAGCTGAATCCTGCCTTTGATGACTTGATCATCTCCAAGGGTTTTCCAAATTACTGTGCCTGTAAACCCAGGTACTTTTTAAACAGGTGGAGGCTTTTCTGCAAGGTTGATCATAGACTGAGCCAAAACTAATGATTACGCACCCACACACGCTTTCTCCATCCTTCCTCAGGCTGGAGCAGATACCACTGCCGAGCTCCACTCCCCATCCCATGGTTCTCATGCTAGAGCTAGAGGGAGACCAGCAACAGCTCCTCCTGTGTCCCTCATGTTGTGCCATCACTGGGGCAGCTCAGCACAATGGTTGGGTAGCAGACGCAGTGGCTGGGAAATATTCACTGTTTTCTTTCTATTACTCTTGCGGTTCAGTACTTGGGGAGAGAACATGCGTTGGGTTGGGGATGGCATCCCTGTAAACGTGTGGTCCTCTGTTAGCCAGGGCAGGATGGCTTAGTTCTGCAACTTTTGTCCAGCAAAGCCACAAAGGAGGTGCATTTTCCTTGCCATTACTGCCACATCTGATCTGTGTTTCAAAACCAGTTTTCTGAAACTCAGGAGGAAAAACATTTCCCTCCCTGTGAGCACAGGTGGGTTTTGCTTGTTGAGGCAAAGGGTTGCAGTGGCTTGTCTTTCTGCACTGCAGCACCAGCAAATATGTCTCACAGGAACATTTATCCCTGATACGGGCATTCAGGCATCTATTTGCTCCAAGATACGAACACAGAGACTTTTATTTCCACAACTTAACCTGTTTAACCTTGTTTGTCTACTAACAAATCCCATTTCAGTGCTGTTCTTTTTATTGCGCTTGCTGGTGCACAGAAAAAAGTTTGTCAGGAGAGAATACTCTCTGCTTATGCCAGAGCTTACTGAAGAAAAATAGACTTGGGGTTTGGGTTTCATTTTTTGCATCGCAGAGGGATCCAAACCAGTCACAGGGCTCCTCATTTCGGCCACCGAGCCTGCAGATGATGCCCTCAGGGTGATGCTGGCTGGGAGCATGGGCCTTCCCATGGTGGGTGCAAATCATCCATTTCCCAACCACCTGGCAGCGATGCAGGGGCAGAACCAGGGAAGATCAGCAGCGGGAAGCAGGTCGGGTATCCCCGGGCATGGTCATCCATCCGGCAGGTTGTCCTGAGGCCACGTGGGGACAAGGATGGTCAGGAGTGATCTGTGCACCGGCCAGCTCATACTGCTGCACCGAGTGCCAAGCAGGGCCACGTGTCACACTTCCCGGTGGGAGACACGCATCCCGAGGGGAAGTAGGTGACTGGCACGTTACCGGTTTCATGTGTACGTTAAACAGCACTGATTGCAAATTAACAATCTTTTAGCCTGCATTAGAGTATTGTCATTGAACAACTGCGCACAGCGTGAAAATTGCCACTGATGGCAGGGCAATTTAAGGATGAAAATAAGTGCCCTTCAAAGCGGGATGTGCACAGCTACATCTTCTGCAAGCTGATGGCTTTCCTGGGGTACCCCTACCCAGGCAGATAACCACGCTGAGCAAACATGAGTCAAAAGGCTTTCAGCAGATCCTGGGGAAAGCAAAGAAATGAAGAGGATTGTTTAACCCAGCACAGACACTTGGCAGCATATTCCAAGCAGTGGCACGGCTGCTCCCAGAGCTGCACCACCCTGAGACGAGGTGCCTCAACAACAGGAGCCAGAATTCACCCCTGGGTGATGGAGGCAGCCACATACGTCAAGTCTTTGTGCCATGAAACCACTCCAGTCACCTCAGCTTGTGCTCCTGGAGAGGTGAGTCAGGCTGGGACCAAGAGCCGGTCCATGCCTGATGTGGGCACCAAATATTTCAGAAAGACCTCCATGCTGAGCACCTTAGGGAAAGGGGTTTGGGTGCAGTATGTCCCTCAGAGCACACATGGGGCTCATGGAAGGCAACAAAAGGAGGGGGAAGAAGGGGAGGGGGGGCAGAGGCAGGGGAGAAAGGAAACAGCTGCCTTGCATATGAAAAGATTTGCCAAACTCCCATGGTTAGATTTAATAGCTGGGTGCTGCGAGCCCAGGAGAACAATGTAATTTATGTCATTACTGCTAAAAGGCTGGTTTGATGGCAAGGGCTTCATTTGAGTTGCCTAAAACGTTTAACAAAGGGGAAAGTGAAAACAAACATGAACGTTGTAATAAAAATGATGAGGATTTTGGGGAGACTGCCAGGCACGTTTTTCCAGTGGTACAAAGTTCTCTCCTGAAAAAGCAGCTCATTTTGTCTATTTTAACTATAAGATACAAAGCTGGAGTTAGAGATAGAAGGAAATAATTAGGTTTTGCTTTAACTACATAAGTTGCTGGAACAGTAGTTAAGTCACCCTGTTGTGCTTGAATAGCAGAAGTGATGGTGTGCTTTTTTTCGTTCGGCATTAATTTCCCCTTCTTGAAAAAAATGACTTCTTAAGCATCTTTTTAAAGTATTTTGGGGATGGCAATGGAAGGAGACAGAATGGGTCCAAAGGGAGGAGGTCAGGATGTTTGAGCTAAACCCAGCTTTTCTACCAGTACATTGAATATGACACTCCCGTCCTCGCAGGAGCAAAAACAATGTGTGCGGCTAACCCTGCTGTTTCGCCTGCTTCTGTACACAGTGCTATTTTTAATGCATCATCTCATCCAGCATTGAGTGGAACGTGGTGGGAACTCGCCTTTAACAAAAGTGATCAGCAAAGCTGCTGCTTCTCCATGGCACCGCCATGCTGCCTCCTCTTAATTCTGGCTCGTACGAGGCCATATGGTGCTGGGTGCCACCGGTCCTCTTCCCACACCTCGGCAAATGCCACCTTATGCTGCAAGGGGAAGTGCAGCTCAGAGGTGGAAAATCTGCAGGTCGTCTTGGTGACATGCTGAAGTTGGGTCAGGATGCCTGCCTTGACTGTCTGCTCATCCTCTGCCAGCAAAACACACTGAAAACATCAGCCTCTGATGTACCACTTGGGCTGATGCACTTCTCCGGGGTGTTTTTGCCCCGAGCAGCCAGTCAGCATTGGCTCCCATCCCAGCCAGTATCCTTCTGCAGCATCGCTTAGCGTGGTGGTGCTTAAGTTACTGATATTGCAAATTCTCTGTGAAGCTCCCCATCCTGCAAAGAGGGCTGTGCCTGCCTCTATTCACCCACCATTTGACATTGGTGGGAATAGGGCGGGTGCTGCCAACCCCTTCCCCGCAGAGACACGTGCTTCCTGCTCCCACCATAAAGCCTTTCCCCCTTGCACAGCTACAGACAACCACCTGGGGAGGACTTTGGAGATGATGGCCAGCCCACCTCCAACCGGCAAGGCTGATGTATGCTCACGGTTAACAGCAGCCAGCTGGGTAGCAGTGTAACAGAGCTGCTACCAGGCCATTCAGATTATCTGCTCCAGTGCTTTGAGGGACAGCTGGTAAAGCAAACAGTAACAATCCAGAGAAATTATCTTTATTTGCCTGTAAGCACAGCGTCGTAATGCGAGGCTCAAACGAGCCTCTCTTTTTTTGGCACGCGAGGTCAGCGTTGCATGCATATGGCATACATTACAGCAAGTCCCAGCCAGGCACAGCGGCTCTTTACCAAGAAGCTGTGTTTAAAACTTAGATGCATTTTGCTGCTCTTGTCAGAGATCAGCTTACAGAATGGGCTGGCAGTGAGCTTTCCAGTTTCGGGCATACAAATACTTGAATACTTTTAGATGAGTTTTACTTTTTCCTGCTCTAAGACTTGCTGCTGCACACAGGAGGTGGTCACCAATTTTCCATCAGCTTTAACAGTACAAGATGAGGGATGTGCAGCACCCCAGAAAAACCTACCCGATTTTCATGATGCTGCACATCCCATTCCCTCTCCCTTCCCCCCTCATGCAGATAATATTACATGGCAGTTTCTCATAGTGAAAAATATGCCTTTTGTTGAGCAAGCCAGGCCCATGGACTCTGAAGACCTCTGTAATTTAAGGGTTTTCCATTGGTTTTTCTGTGCCTTTCTTTGCACTGGTGTGTGCTTTGCAGTCCCATTCTCCCATTCTCTGACTCGGCCACCAAAGAAAACAAGGACGTAGAAGGGAGGTGCTGCAGGCAGGACACACAAGCAGCAATGTAGCTGCCAGGGCAGAAGCATCTTGGGCCATTTGGGATGGACCATTACACAAGACCTCCATAGCGGTGGGGCATTTGTGTCAGGGGTGCCTGGGAAACCTCTGCCTTGTGGCTTGGTTGCTGCTGGTGGGCCCCCATCCGAGCACCGTCAAGGGTGCAGCCCAACTGCAAAGGCTGTGCGAGGACAAGCATGGTGCACACAGCCAACACTGCACCAACATGCTCACAAGAAACTTCTCTTTTAGTGAGCGGACCTGCAGTCTGTCCTCTGGCTGGCTTCACCGTGGAGGTTTCCAACAAGGAGATGGCTTCGGTGCTGGAGCCAACTCGGAGATCTGACTCAGATGTGCAGGTTGCCAGATACCCACCAGCTGGCAGAGTATTTTGATCATTAATAATCACAGGATTAAATGTAAAGCAGAAACCGTGTTTCCAGAACGAGTTAGGGCTCTCAGCCTTACTGCCTCTGAAAATAGGTTGCTCTTCCTTAAAGGATCCAGCACATTTTAGTGCTTCTGGAAGGACTTGCACTTTTCTTCAGGTTTTGTTTGTCACATTCACACCATACCTGCCCTGTTGCTCTCAGTGTGTGAGAAGGTCACACACTGACTGCCTCCACCAGACCATCCCACCCAAGGAACAGCATTTGATGTCCTTTGTCTTTTCCCCTCTTTCCAGCAGTGGCTAAGGAACTTTCAAGACATTGGCTTGGGCAGCTCTGGAGTATTATGGGTGGTGTTGTGCTTTTATTTCTCCCCATCACTATCCATTTAAGCATTGTATCCATTTCAGCATTATCAGTTTGTTGCCTGTGGTTATCACGTGCAATGAACTTCACTGCCTTGTATTTGCACTACTTTCAGATGTTTTCCCTTTTGGGGTCACTATGAGAAGGTGCAAGGACTCTGCTGGATCTGCATTCACT
The DNA here is from genome assembly GCF_001431845.1 of Calidris pugnax. Classification (NCBI taxonomy): domain Eukaryota; kingdom Metazoa; phylum Chordata; class Aves; order Charadriiformes; family Scolopacidae; genus Calidris; species Calidris pugnax. The sequence continues at coordinate 9,836,802 of NW_015090859.1, forward strand.
ATATGACTCACCGACTGCCACATCTTCACCTCTTCATCTCATTGTATTAGTCTCTTCTCTAACTCAAACAATTCTCATTTTTTCACTGCTGACTGCAGAAGTTCTGTGTATCGCTAACCCTTCTTGTTCTTGTCCCTGGCTCACTTTGCTGTTTCTGATGTATACTGTGAAATGGCATGCTAATAACGCTGTAGAGTATTTCAATATATTTATAAAGATGCTCAGTAGTTTGTAAATTTTCATATTTGCTGTCTTTTTTGAGGCCAGGTAATTGAACACAATAAAGTGCAATGATGCCTGCATCAAAGTGATTTGAATTCGTCTAGGACAAATGGTCCGTATATGATGAAAACTTTCAAACCATCCCTTTCCACGTGCATCTCAAAAAGGATTTCCACCACTATTTGCTATGTATTTAGTTTTCCCAGTTAGCACTGAAGGCTCCCAGTCTTCCCCAGTATTTATGAAGCTGAGTGTATTTTTTGCTACCAGTTCCATTCTGCCCTCACACTGGTGTTCCAGGTCATTAACAGCTCTATTAATCACTGTTGCCAGTTTGGAAGGAGAACATACACAGTTCCTCACCTCTCACTGCATTAAAATGAATTTTTCAGTGTGAGGGTGGTGAGACACTGGAACAGGTTGCCCAGGGAAGCTGTGGATGCCCCATCCCTGGAGGTGTTCAAGGCCAGGCTGGATGGGGCTTTGAGCAACCTGGTCTGGTGGGAGGTGTCCCTGCCCATGGCGGGGGCCGGGGGGGGGGTTGGAACTTGATGATCTTTAGGGTTCCTTCCAACTCTAACCATTTTATGATTCCATTATTTTCCCCTCCTCCTCTGTCTTCTGCCTATTTCAGTTGATAATCAGAAACATCTTTTGCCCACTCTTGCCATTTTAATATCTTGAGTACCTTTACTAAGTGAGTGAGTCCGACAGGTTTAACAGTGCCAGCGAGCTCTTCTGCTGGGTGGTCAGCAGAAGCTGACCAAGTCCCAGAGTTGTTAGTGCTAACAGGGCTCTAGCAGGACACAGTGCAGAGCAGAGTGGGGACTAGTGAGAAGATACACTGAAGAAATCTGCTAAGGGGTTTAAGTAGGATGGCGTTTCATTGAGGCACTTGAATGTGTTCCTCATTCAGCACGAGCAACAATATCTCCTGTATTTACAACTGGGCAAATAATCTGAGAGCCAGCCTTGAAGACTTGGGAACCACTTTGTGTGTGCTCATGAATGTCCAGGAGTAGCTCCAGGTGGGAGATGCTCAATACTCCCCACCTCACAGCCCTGGAAGGGGTTTGCAGAGAGGAGGCCAGCCTGCAAAGGCGTACGGCACATTTGCTACCCAGAAAGACAACCAGCAGGAGGGTTCACAAAACAGTGAATTTCGAAAGCCTGCAGAACAGGCACTGAAAGTGAATTTCAAATTCATGTCAAGCGCCGGCAGAAGGAAGTTGCTTCTAAAAGCCGTGCTCAATCAGGGAAGAGATATACCCCGCAACCTTGCATCCCATCAACACCGACTCAGTGCTGTGAATCTCAATTAGCACCGGCAATGCTCGCAGCAAACATTAAACAAGCATCTCCTGGGTTGGAATGACTTATTCAAAAGCTGTTGGGTGGGGAAGGGAGAGGGCACGTTGTCACTAAACTTATCACCCGTTGAAACAGAAGAGAGTGACAGAGCCTGTGAGGGCTTCCATGTAAGCTGCTTTTAGCTTGAAAATATGAGGAGAAATGGAATGTGATGAAATTCAAAGCCCAGCTCCTGTCACCCACTTAAGGATGCCCCTTCTGACTCTCTTCGAAGGAGATCAAACAGGGAGACCACGCTTTGCTGCTTCTGTTTCTAATAATTATTGCCGGTGGGATAGCTGATGAGCTCAGGCTTTTCCTGCGGCTTCAGAGGAGCTTGTACCCACCTTCATTTAACAAGTTACAAACAGAAGTATACTTAGCAGATGAGGCTTTCATCACAAGGTGGCCCACAGAAGAGCCAAGTGCTGGTGCAGATGGAGGAGCAGAGTCCTGGCCACCAGCAGAGAAGGTACCCCACAGTTATGGTCCAGGGAAGTGGCCCATGGCTGGGTCTGCTGCCCATGGAAGTGGCCAAAGGCCTCCATACCCCTGCTGGCTCTGCCATAGTGCTTGTCCACACTGGCCAACCAGGACCTTGTATACCCTCTGGTGTTCCCTCCTCTTTATCTTCTCCCCTCAGGCCACGGCCAAACCTTTCCGCAGGAGGGTTGGCCATGTCTCTCATGCCCTGGCTTGATAACATCCAAACTCTTTCATGGCCTCATCTGGCAAGACAGTTCTGTGTGTGCCTTCCTCCTCCTCCAATTCAAAGGTGTGGGGGGTCTGAAACAAGATTAAATTTCTTTTTTGTTTTCCTCCTTGGAGGCCATTTCAGACAAATGGATTTTACTAGAAGATGTCAGCTGGCTTCAGCCTGAAAACATTTTTTTGGAAAAACTACTTTTAACAGCTCTAAGAAAGCGTTTCCCTATAGGTATGTGCCAATGGAAACTGCCTGCTCGAATCACCTCAAAAGGACCTTTCAGAGCAGCTCTCAGACACAGGCAATTTTGATGGTGAGAACTGGTATTTCAGCTATCACTTTTGCTTTCCTGTTTAGGAAAGAAAGAGCATTTAGAGGGGTTTTTTTTTTTTGGTGTTTGGTATTTCGTTGGATTGCCATCATTTCTGTGGGGGAAGTTCACACACTGACTTCTCTCCTGTAGCTGTTTTCTTACTGCTCCCTCTCCGGCTGCAAATTCCCTCTATCAGTAAAAGCAGTTACTATTATTACAAACTTTTTTCCACATTTCTCCTGGGTTTCGCATGACAACTGAAGTCTGTCTGTGGAATCATTCTTTCCTCAGTCCATCGAGGCTATCCAGTGCACTCATAAGCCGGAGTGCACCGTACTCGTCATTTAAATAATTGGCTGTAGGAAGATCTGCTGCCCCGGGTGAGGGCTGAGGAGTCCCCAAAGGGGCTCGCTATTCATCACCATGCTGCCAAACGGACAGGCGAGCTCACTTTGACGTATGTGGCCTCAGAGATCAGGTTTACAAGGCATTGGTCCTTTTTTTTTCCTTCTCCCCCATCACTTAAGGCTCAGGAAGAGCATTCAGCGTCTAGAAACAAGGTGTGTGCAAGGGACGAGTTCCCTCCTTCCTTCCTTCTTTCCCACCCACCAAACCAGAACGTGAAGACTCTCCCTTCCCGAAAAGCATCTTATATTCCCTCTGACCACTACAGTTGTGAGCAGAAATGTGCAGTTACGCACAAATGTAACTTCACGGGCTTCACAGTTTATAGCAGCCCTTCAAAAATAATTCTAGCTAATGTACTAACCCTCACCTCCTCTTTCCCTGATATTGCAAAGGCCAGCTCTATTCAGGCTGTCCCTGTCCAGGAGATTCCCCATTTGAGTGCTTGAAATGCTTTTCGTCTCTTTTTTTTTTTTTGCACTAAAAGGACTGGAGTAGAGTTTCTATTTACCCAGACTCCTTTCATAATTGCAAGACTTACAGCACTGCATCTTACTTCATTGGGATTTTTCAAACAAGGGAAGGAGAAAGATTGAAGCTCTAAGTTTTTAAATCAAGCAAAAATAAAACAAACTTCCTTTCCTCCCCTGTTGCCTTACACTCCGTATGTGTTGATGCACTTAGAAGCAGGGTGGTTCCAAACTCAATGGTTTTTCAAGTTCCTTTAGTTTCAGAGTTTAATTTTTTATTGCCATTCATTGTTACTACAGGAGGGAATGTCACTCAGAGTCATGAGCCTGGGGATCGGTTTTGCCACGGAGCACTCCTTTGGGTGAATAACTGTCTCTACGACTTCCTTTCCGTAAGCGCGAAACGAGAATGTAATGCATCCCTTTTACTCAAGAGTTTAAAGATCATTGCCTGAGAACATGATACAAATATAGACTACAAACTCAACAAAGAGAAGCCAAAAGAATTGCGTTTTTTTTTTAACAAGTTTCACCACAAGAGATTGTTATCCTATTAAAACAAGAGGCTGATGATAAAGGTTACACATCGCCTGGATAAAGTACCAGCATAGGGTCTGTTTAGTATCAGCAAAAGAAAGGATTTCTTATTTCCAGACTTGAAGATGACACATGTGCAAAGGTGTCTCTCTGCTGCAACAGAAAAAAAGCTGGGAAGAAGAAGTCATTTGAGATTTCTTGCTCCCGGGGTCCTGAGTTTAACTAACCTTTGAGGCACTTGGCTGATGAAAAAGCAAGTGCTCCCCTTTTCCAAAGTCTTTTTGCAATGGTTGTGCAGAAGAAAGAAGTCAGAAAAATCAGTCTTAGCTGGAAACTAACTTTGCTTTAACTGAGGATCAACTATTACCTACTTAGAAATGCTCAACAAATGTTACCAGGGTATTTTAAATTTTACAGATTTTTAAGATAGGCCTTCAAAAGCCTGATTTTACCGTCAGGAACTGACTGGTCCTGGCACAACATTTTAAATGCTGGTGTACTGCAATCAGTAGATAAGGAGCCTTGCAAGTTTCACTAGAGTTTAATTTGGCTTTTCTGTAGGAGCCTCAGAAACCCTCTGGTCTCCATCAGTTAACTACAGGAGAAACTCCTGCCCTGCACTCTCGGCTTAGAATAGCCAGTATCGAGTGTTTTGCCAGTGGCAGCAGTAAGCTGTGCCTATTGAGAGATGGGCAGGTAAGAAATACCCCATCCTTTGAAGAACCTCAGATGTGCTGGTTGAGAAACATTTAGAGAGTGGAAAACACCTTGTGTGCTACCCTCACGCAAGGTGTCCTATCACCTCCTGTGCCTTCAGTGACTTGCAGGTGGCAGGTGACCAAGTCCTCTTTGCACCCCCTGAACATCTCTGAGTAGAGAACTGACTTCTGCATCTCACGTGGAGAGGGTTCCCCGGGACAACGACATACTGATTCCAGTATCAGGACACTTCAGCTCTGGCTTGGGCACAGGGCAGGCGTGCCAAGGACCATGTGAGGTGCCACCCTGCGAGGTGGCATGGTCTGTAGCTTGATCGCAGGTAGCAGCACATGGGTTTTGTTAAGGCTGTTGTCAGGGTGGCGTGCAGGAGGCACATCCTGGAGAAAGCCAGCTAGAAATGCTCCCGTGGCGCAGCATTGTGGGCGTTTCATAGCGCTAGGAACCACCACAAGCAGGACATGGGGCTCTCTGGGGCACCAAGACGCTTTGCTCTTGTGCAACTCAGTGAAACGTCCAAACATCCTCACAAATGGGACAGCGTGAATGCCGAATTACCCCACTGATGCATCTTTGGCAGCACGTTTGTCTCGGCCAGCACACAGTTGCTTCATCAATCAGGCAGTGGCCAGAGCTTTCATAGAGTTTGTCTGCACGAAGCCAGGGGAACGGGAGGTCTGCTCCAAGGGGATTAGAGGGGATTTCTGCTTAATTAGTCTAGGAGGCCTGATCTCAGAGATTGTTTCTCACACAGAGCAAAAAGAGCTACTGGGTGATCTTTGGGTCAGTCAATTGCTGCGCATATTGGGCGATGTGACAGAAAACAGCACAGACTTTTGATCCAGAAGAAATCTGCTAGCAGAGAGATTTTGGGACCATACTGACTCACAGCTGGTCGGGAGTTGGTACAGACCATACCCCTCTCACAGGGTGGCAGAGCAGTGACCTCTGAAATCACGGCACCCTGATTAGCCCAGATTATCTGGAAACATCGTCCGTGGTGGCTTCTCCAGGCAGAGCAAGTATTCAGAATGCTCTAGGTTGAGCAGTTCCTGACCAACACCTTGAAGATGAGGATGGTACCTCACCTTTCCCCTGTGATGGACAGCACCTGAAGGTTGGGGGTTTTTTTTAAGAAAAACGCAGGTTTAGGAGCAACTATGTGATCAGTTAAAGTAGCTGTGTTTCTAAACATGCTAAATCCCAGCTGTGGTCTGCAGGGAAGCTCTGCTAAAGAGGGTGAATCTGGCAGCTGCTGCAATGCTAATCCAGCCCCATTGCTGGGGCACGCTGCTCAGCACCCAGCACACCTACAATGTGGCAGACACTGCTCATTTTTTCCCAAACTTTTCTTATCACAACTATCACCGAGCCCAGAGCGATCACCTGCTTCCATCATCTTCTTTTTATACGTGATCAGAGATCTTGATGAATTACTTTGATATTGCCATCCAAGCTCAATCAGCAGTAAGAAGACTTCTCTCCCTTTTCTCCCTCCCTCCCCCAAGTCTTCCCTTTTCCCTCCTTTTTATTTGCATTTATAGGTTGCTGGACACATAAAGGTGACAAATAGTAGCTGAGTTTTTGTGTTGGAGGTAGAAAGATGAGGAAACCTGAATTGGTTTCTATCTTGTTTGCTCGGTTTTTACTGTTTGGTATTTTTTTGTTTGGTTGGCTTTTTAGACAAACATGCCAAAACTGGGAACAAATGAAAAATTTTAATTAATGAGGAGGCAGCATTACAAACTTTTTAAAAGTGTCATCTTCATAATTTCTTGAAAAACTTTGCCATTTATAAACACGCAAATGAGGTTTATAGTTTTTGTGTTTCAGAGGGTCTGTGCACTTCTGAGCCAGAGTGTCTCCTGAGAGCAAGGGATAAGCAGCTTCTGCCACGAACTATTGATTCAAGAACAGAGTGGCTGCTACGTGCAAAGCCAAGACAAGATTTAAAAAAAGAAAAAAAAAAAAAAGAAAGGAAAACAAAGCGGGAAGAATCTCTCTTGTCCTATGTGAAACAAGTTGTTTTCCACATAGAAAAAACAGCTGAACATGAAAATAGGATGTTCACCCAACGGCAAAGGTGACTTGCCTAAGGTGAAGAGCCATGTACCTCGATGAGCAGTAAATCTTCCCTGTCACTGTCCTTCCTCCATACTGACAAACATGAAATTTTTACAAATGTGTGTTTCCAGACAAACCAAAGAGCTCTGAAACTGGGGCTGCCTTCTCCTAGTGCGGAGAAAACAATGTCTATTACTCTTCAGATTTCTTGTTACTGTGAAAAGTGACATAAAAATGAGCATTTTGCTTTAGATCTGAAGCAGAGATGAGAGGCCCCCCCCCACTGTCATCTCATCTAGCTTGTCTCCAGGTGGATGTTGTCTTCCTGGATTAAGGATGGCCACCTGATAGTTTAACTCTCACTTCAAAGGCAGAGATTAGGGATTATCCAAGTAAATATCATGCGTATCACACATAGTCTTCCCAGGTTGAAAAGCAGAACCAGTAGACAACAAGCTGTAAATGCACACCCACACCGACTGTTTGAGTACCCATGCTCCCAGAAATAACCACCAATACCACCTTCACCAAGAAAGCGTGCTTGTGGTCACTGAATAGAGAGGTGCCAACTCCTGTGAAGACTTCTGGAAAGCCTTGAATCTCCACAGCTGTATCTTTCCCTGAAAATTAGGCAGAACTAATCAGAGGTTTTGGTTATCTCCCTCTATCTTAATATACAAAGCTAAATATGAAATCAGTGCTGCATCTGAATTACTTTAAGGGTTGCCTTCCCCCAAACAAATTTACAATAGAGCCACAAAGGAAAAACGTAAACTTTAGCTAAAACATAGCTAAAGAAATCCACAGGTCTGGAAAGGATCCTACCCTGTTACAGCAGCACCGGATACAACTCGTGAGGCTTCACAGAGAATTTGAGAAGTGCGTTAATTCATATTGCATTGAGAGTCCTCACTCATTTACTTTCTATCAATAGGACACTTACACGTCATCCGTTCTGCTTTGCAGAATCCCATCTTCTTTGGATTAATCAATTACTTGCGTTCCTGTAATTAAACTCTTACACAGCGAATACTGTAAAGGTTAAGTTATTATTGCCTTACTTAAAGAGAGACAGACTTCAAAGTAAAATTATGCTAACGCTTTGGGAAAGCTTTTCTTGTGTCACTGTGTTGGTCACGAGCCTTCAGGCAGGTTATGATGCTCATGCATTCAGGCCAGTCCTCCACCACTGTATTTAATGAAGTCCACCTCCGAATCGGCTCCTAGAGGACCTCACTGTCAGAAAAGCCGATTTCTGTTTCTTGAACAAGATAAGATACATTGAGATCCACAGTTGGAAATCCTCCCTGCTCACCAGTCTCATCCTACTCTTTCCCACTCTGCTTCTCAGCTCCTATCCAGTGTGTACTAGTATATATTTATATATTTTACACATATATATATATATATGCAAAAAGACTGTGCCTTGCACCCAGCAGTTACTATCTATGAACTATAACGGCCCACACCACGTCCAGTGGCAGCTGAAGAGTTTGGATGCAGGCTTCTATCCCTCTTCATACTGGGTAAGCCACATTTTTCCAGAGGCTTATAACTTGGCCAAGCTTAGATTCATGTCCCAAGACACTGTTTTTTCAGGGCAATTTCCCAGTGGTTCAAACCAGAAAGGTGCTAGGTCTTAACAGGATGTTTTCAAGTCTTCAGCACACGCAGAATGATGCATCTTCCTCTGTTTTATCCTTAGAAACAGCTGAATCAAAAAAAAAAAAAAAAAAGAACAAACAAGCAGCCCCAAATCTGGGACAGATAGATCACCCTGAGAAAACTGGAGCTCTACTAGATAGTTTAGAAAGCAATAATAAAAACCCACAAATCACCTTGTTTCATACTGGTAAGTGCCAGGCAACCTTTATTCAGTTCTACTATCTATTCCACCTGAAAGAACAGCAGGTGAACAGCAGAAAGAAGACCACATAATAATCAAAAGACCTGTAATCTAGAGTATATTCTCAGCATGTTTTGTTTTTATAGACTGTGCTGCACACCTGGAAAGCTAAGGTGCCACATCTCAAGTATTTGGGGATGACTTTTAGGGATAATGTCTTTTGGTTATTAAACTCTGCGAGGATTCTAAAAGGAGAATTCAGAATCTTTCCCTTCAGCATCTCAAGAAGCAGCGTCATAATTCTTTCAACTAAGAGATTTGCTCTGTAGAAGGCTAGACCAGTTATCTGACTGTCCCACTAACTTTAGCTAATAAGTGGTTTTGTGTAGGAATACTCTTAACCTTGGTCTGTGCTTCTCCCATTCAACATAACACTCTATCACTCTATCAATACCTATGTATTGTTCCTGAACAACGTTTCAGTTTTATATTTTTACCTCTTTACCTAGATCCAACCCCTTCCCCTTCACTCCTGCCAGCTAACCACCTCACTTTTCCATTCTTCAGGGAGACTCCTACGTGGCCGTCTGACCTTGCAAACCCTCCGGAGAGGAGCAGGCAGGCGTGTTATCAAGCTGCCTACACACGCACCGTGAAAAGTTTGAAATAAATTCTCAGCGCTCCCCAAACTGTTTTGTATTCCAGTGGCACCCGCTTGACAGCACAGAGAGAGAGAGCTGCAGCAGAGTGTGGGATGGAGATTGGCCCTCAGCGATCCCACCGTCGCACGGTGCCTGCTTCACAGCGACGCGCCTCTTCCTTCCACCCACTTCGAATCCAGCCTGTAAATGCCACCCACCGCGTCTCACCGGCGGCGTGGGCTCTGCCTCGGGGACAAGAGCTGGGACAACACCGCTGGGGATGGTTCTGCTAGAAAAATAAACAGAAAATCTAGCCAAGCTTGCAGAGATACGGCTCTGTATGCAGTCAGGTCTCCCAGCTATTGAGACAGTGCTTTTACGGTCACTTTTCCAGTAAAAGTGCCATTTGAAAATAAAATCATAGAATCATAGAATTATTCAGGTTGGAAGAGACCCTTGGGATCATGGAGTCCAACCATCTACCCTACTCTACATAGTCCTCCCCTACACCATATCCCTCAGTACCGCATCTAAACGTCCCTTAAACACATCCAGGGATGGTGACTCAACCACCTCCCTGGGCAGCCTATTCCAGTGCCCGACCACTCTTTCTGTGAAAAATTCCTTCCTAATGTTCAGTCTAAATATTAAAAGACCACATGGTGAGTGTCATTATAGGCACCAATAGGCAAAAAAGAAACCCAACAAACCAAAGCATTTAAAACATTACACTAACTTGGCACTTTTTATCTCCCATAGGAGAAGGTAAGAAAGCACCTTGTGTTGATCATCAGACAACCAAAGCCCAAATAAATAACAACTGGACTTCAAAATGCCCCATCCCTGGAGGTGTTCAAGGCCAGGCTGGATGTGGCCTTGAGCAACCTGCTCTAGTGGGAGGTGTCCCTGCCCATGGCAGGGGGGTTGGAACTAGATGATCTTTGAGGTCCTTTCCAACCCAAACCATTCTATGATTCTATGAAAATCCAGACATACTCACCCAGGCAGTAACTGACCTCCCTCTGAAGAAAGATGAGAAACCTGCAGCTCAAAATGTCTGCAAATTCTGTGACTGCAATTAGCGCAGAAAACCAGAAAAGGTCTTTCTGCAGGTTTCATGGCAAAACAGGAATTATGTATAAGATGGCCATCTGGAATGTTAGTCCATCCAAACAGAGCCAGTGGAAACTGGAAATTTATGTTAAAAGAGAATGATCAAGTTGGAGCCTGCAAAAGGGAGACATGGCTACCAACCGAATACAGTTGTGTGAGCCAGACAGAGCAATAAACACAGTTCTTAGCAATTTCAGAACAATTGTTCCTGCTCTCAGAAGAAAGGATGCTGTTTCGATGGAGAATAACAGCCTCCCAGTATCTGAAGGGAGCCTACAGGGGAGAGGGAGAGGGACTCTTTGTCAGGAAGTCTAGTGACAGAAAAAGCGGTAATGGTTCTAAATTGGAAGAGGGGAGATTTAGATTAGCTGTTAGGAAGAAATTCTTTAGGGTTAGGGTGGTGAGACACTGGAACAGGTTGCCCAGAGAAGTTGTGGAGGCCCCATCCCTGGAGGTGTTCAAGGCCAGGCTGGATGGGGCTTTGAGCAACCTGGTCTAGTGGGAGGTGTCCCTGCCCATGGCAGGGGGGTTGGAACTAGATGGTCTTCAAGGTCCCTTCCAACTCTAACCAGTCTATGATTCTAAGAAAGCACAGGGCAGCAGGTAAAAAGCAAGGGAGAGAATGCTACTGAAGGTAATTTGAGATGATAGAAGATTTAGTCCAGTGACTCCCTGGTCAAGAAACAAAAGAAGTGACCAAAGTTTGGTGATCCAGTAAGACTGGTACCCAGAGATGATGGATAACAAGACATTTATTTCCAATCAAAATATTTTACGAGGCTTTCTCAGAGACAAGCTTCCTGCAGTAGCTATCAAAAAAAAAAAAAAAAGAATTAAATATTCAAAGTTTTCTAGTAATTTGGTTATTCAAAAAGAGCACATCACACATTGCCTTTTTCTTTTTTTTAACTGTTCAAAACAGCCCATTGAATTCCTGTTGTCCCTGTATATGTATCTTCTCAGGCAAAACCAAAGGATATTACTAAGTAAATGGGACTGCAAGAACCCATCAGCAAAAGTTCCTCTGGAACTGGTTTACAGAATGAACGGGCAAATCAAAAACATCAAATTAGCAATATGTGTCAGCCTCCCATATTATCCATAGAATCAGGAGCCTTTAAAATGTGCCAGCCTCAGGCTTCTTGTTCCTCCTGGCACGCATGACATGAAAACCAAGCACCCATCATTACTGAAAACAGGGTATTTTAGCTGTACTGGCCTGACTGAAGTGTAACTGCTGATCAGTGTCAATTGGCTAGAATAATCCTGTTAGCATTAGCTCAACTGTTCATTTATAAATCTCTGCCACGCTAATTGTATTTGAAGTTCTTTCTAACACTAACTCCCTTTGTATAGTGCTGAAAGCCTCCAAAACATTCAATTGAACAGCTGATATAACAATGCTTTTTAACCCTTTGCAACCTCAATGTTATAAAAGTCATTCTGCATATTAACTATATCACATATTGACCAAATTAGTACATAATTTTATTTTACAGTAAGCATAGAGAGAGAGCAACCATAGTATTTGATAAGATATGGCTCTTGCTGAGTTTTACTGATTGTTGTCAATGTATATCCCCCTAAAAAAAGAAGTAAACAAAAAAACCCAACCCTTTGCTATGGTTCTTTATCAAACTCATGCCTTAAATCACAACATGCATCCATCCAGAAAAATGAAAGTATCTTTGTGTTTTACTTATTGCTATTTAATTTGTACCAGAAGAGCATTTGGGCAAGAAATACTTCGCTGATTTGCAAATAGTTGACAGTGTTGTTTGGAATGACTGGGTAGCCCTCGTCAGCTTCGGATGAACTTGTTGATCAAATCAAAATAGACAATTCAGGAAATGCACGGGAGGTTTCATTAAATAAATTTATTTGTTAAAATAATTTAACTCCAAATACAACTGCTGAGTTTGCATTGAGTTCTATGTACAATTCTTGTTTTATTTGAAACATCAAGGTTTAAACAACTGACATTGTTACAAAACAAACTGTTGCCCCATTTTAAGTTGCCAGTTGTATTAGAGCTCAACAATTAACTGTGAAATACATTAATTCACCCCTAGGAAACTCCAAATCAACAGTGTTAAGCCTGATTCCAGAACCCACTTTCTTCAAACCCTGATCAAGAATTAACAGATGCACAACAATGCAGATAAAAGCCTCCTGCAGTTGTCAAACATTTGCTTTTGTTGCGGAGTTTCACAATTAAAGCCTAACCAGTGCTTTGACGGCACACTGGTAAAAAAAAAAAAATCAAAATAAAAAACCAAACATGCACAAAACCCCCCAACCAAATGGCTGACATCTTTAGGCAACATTCTATACAGGAAAGCAAATACCAGTAGTTTTCCCACAGAAAAGTAATGGCAACTGTAGCACTGGGGTTAGGGAGAGGCTAGAACCAGAACAGAAAATGTCACCAAAAATTTTTCTGATGCACTGAAGGGGTGGGCAGAGGGACAGACACAACAGAAAAAAACAAACCAAAACAAAACCCAATGCAAATCATGTTTAATACTCTTGATCTGATTCTGGTTTGTTTGCTTTGACTAGTTTTTGTGTATGTTTTTAAGGGAAAGAGGAAACAGTTGCTCTCACTATCATAGCTTAAAAGAATAAAAGTTGCAACATTTAAAAAAAAAAACAAAACCAAAAACAAAACCAACAAAACTGGAGAAATGCTGTCTTTGTAGAAAAGTACAAAGCTCTACAAGAACAGCCAAAGGAATAGCGGGTCTTTGGAACAAATCATAATATTTTAAGGCATGTCATAAGAAACTTTCAAATACTATAATTGGTAATCCTACCAGGGTACAAATGAAACAGTGACCCAAGACCAATGACTCCTGCAGGGTGGCCACGCAGCTGCCGTGTGGCTCACGCACCTCCCTTCCTGCTACCCCTATAATTTGAAAAAATCTCTGTCGAGTGCAACTGTCATTGATTCAAGCTCCACTATCTTCACATTAGTGGAAATATAAATAGTGCATAACTACTTCCTCGGAACTATACAACGAAAAACAACACTTAGGCTTCCTCCCCCCCACCTCCACCCGCCACGTTGTGTGATAGTTTACGTACTGCCTATGTTTTTGAAAATATAAGAGTGTAATGAAGAAACAAGACTGGGAGATATTTTCATTAATATTTTCTGTTAAAAATTTACTGTGCAATTTTTCCCATATTAAAAGCCCATCTGTTTTATATTATGAACTTCACATTAGGCTGTTCATATTGTACTTCATGCCATTTTCTTGGTCGATGAACAATCTGTGAGGTAAGATTTTAATGTCTCTGTAAATAACATTGCATAACGTGTGCTTCCAACTCAGTTTCACATTTGGGGTCGGGATTTTTTTTTTGAGTGGTTATGTGGTGGATCTCACACTGACAAGCTGTTTTTCAAATAGTTTGTACTGTTCAATAAACCATTTCCCAATCTAGACATTTTAGACATTGAAATATCAGTAATTCAACGTCTTAGGTCTTGCTTAAGCATGGTGGCTGACACAATGGGCGGGCGGGGGGTAAGAGAACATTCATACCATCTAGTTTAGGCATATAAGTTGTGTGACTCGGAGGACCAAAAGTTAAAAGCCTAAGTTTGCTATCTAGTCAATGGCAAGAGGTAGGTGCCTCTAGGTGGGCGATTCAGAGCACCCAAAATGGGCATTCAGATGCCAGAAATAAACGGTGTGCCTATCTCCCTAAGAGAACAAAGTACAGTAACGAAAGCTCTGCAAGGTAGATAGATGGGAAATGGGCTACATTGACGTTCTAGTAAGGCTTAATGTTTTGTGACATCTAATGCCCTTCGATACATTGGTTGTGGAAAGGTCTCGAAAGGTTAAGGGCAGAGATGGCCAGTTCTCTTCCATTAGTATGATTTCCTTTAGTTATCACCCATGGAACTCTTATTCAAAATGTTAAGGATATTTATGCATGGAAATTGGCAAAGCGTGTCGTACTCAAGTTTCCTTTGTAGCAGATGAGAGCGTTTTTAGGAAGTTCTGCAGATGGAGGCAAAACTCTCGAACCTAACTCCGATTACAGCATTTCTAAGGGCCATATACACACACACATACACGCTCACCACACACACACACACCCCAGCACCCCTGTTTTCACTCATTTAAACACAAGGAACTACACTGTTACTGCACAAGATTGAAAAACTAATAAACGCATGGTGTTATTTAGACCACAGGCTCAGTGACTCTGTATTTTTATGGCCAATTTTACCTATAAAAGATCCAGCTCAAGACAATCTCTCCAGCATTTAAAATCTAAACATTGTGATTGAAAACTTTTCTATACTTTGATTGTAAGACTTCGGAATAGGTATTTCTGTGCCATTAGTCATGCAAATGATAAATACTTCACTGCTATGAAACTAGCAAGTCAGAGCTCGAGCATCCTTTCAAAATAAAATATTTGCTCCCACCATTTAACACTCCAATAATTGGGGCAACCTTTGACTAGTGTGCCAGGCCACAAAAGGGCCATTTCCACACTCACCTAAGGAATTACAACCGTAACTATTTCACCTCTGAACCAAATGATTTCACATGATTATTCAATTTAAGTTTTCAACATTAAAGCTATCAAATAGCAAACTTGATTTTCAAAGGTTAGTTCGGGATCACACCAGAGAACGTAGCCCTTAAAGGCAAGAGAAACCGTTGTCTTTAACAAACTTAAAAATGCAGGATGTTCGTACTGTCCCACGAGGTTTCTGCAGAAGGGAACATATGGATGCAACATGGCTTAATTTTCCTTACAAGATGGTACTAGTTAATCTATTAAAGTGTTCCTTGTTAGTAAGGCTCAGCAAATTTTTTTCATCACAGTTGCTTCCTCCTGGATCAGTAAAGTGATAAATAAAGATGCTTCCTGCTTTGTAAACAGAGGGTTTGTTTGGCTTTTTGCAGACCAAAACCTGAAGCAATCCTCCATTTTTGAGCAGCAAAATGAAAGATTTAAAACATTCCAATGCCAGACTGCTTCTTCACCCGTCATTTGTTTTCAGATCTTGCCTCTCCATTTCACACACCGATTCAATGTCTTCTATTTCAAGATGTGGGATAAAGTGTAGAAATAATAGCATCAATTTTGAAAAAAATCCAAACTATATAGGTCTCTGGTAGCCTCTTCCTCTAACACTGTCAGAAGTTCTGGTGAAATCAACGTATTTGACTGAACAAACTTGGCCACAAGTGATAGCGCACATCCTGAAGCGATTGGACACTGATAGACTTGGATCTCTTTTCACTCTGACGCTAGTTGTGAGTGGTCTTCAGAGAGATTCTCTCCACCGCTTCTCTTTCCCTGCTTCCAAACGTTTTCCAGCTTCTTCGGAAATAGCTGCTGCTGTTGCTGTCTGACATGACAACACACGCACGCTCGACTGGAACGACCCTGTAGATCAACCGGCGATGCCATAAAATTGCAGGTGCTCAAAGGGAAAAAAACGGGTGAGATGTGGTCATTTAACCCAATTATATTCAGAGTCAGTGATTGACTTCCAATGCTCAGCTCTGAGTTAATGTTGCTACTTCACTACAGATGTATTTCAAGTGACCCACAAACCAGGAAGTGAAGTAGACAGTTTTACCACCTTACAAAATTTCTGCAAATTGAGTCCAGGTTAGGTCATTTTTAATGCTATTGTATATTACATGCAGAACAGCATGGATCATCTTTGTCTGGCTGTGCTGCATAGTTCATTTGTCTAACAATTTCCGCAAAGAGCTCATCCACCATTGTTTTACTTTTAGCAGAGGTCTCCATAAAGGGGCAGCCCCATTCTTCAGCTAAGGCTCTGCCTTCACTCGACGATACTTCTCGCTCACTTTCCAGGTCCACTTTATTACCAACCAGAATTACTGGCACCTTCTCATACCTACAGTTTAAAAAAAAAAAAAAAAACAAAAAACAAAAACAGCAGCAATAATTATATTTTAAAAAAAGGCAACATTTCAAATGTAAACATGTATTTGCTAACAGCACAGACCCAACAGGAGAGAGACATTTGGATGATCTTAAAATTTTACATTGAAAAAATACTTTGCATATTTCACATCCTAACAATTTGTTGGACATCTCCTTCCCCCTAGAGCTTTCTTAAGAGTTCTAGGGAATGGCTCCTCCTCTGAATTTTCTTTCCCACCAGGAAATCTGCCAGGAACACTTCCACACTACAAAACCAAGTAATGTAATAGTATTTTCTATGTTGGCAATCTCAGGGTGTAAGAACAGGATGGATGTGCAGGCCTCCCTTCAATGTTACATCCTTCTTCTCCCTGAACAGGTATCACGTTGGATTTCCTGCTTCTGATAAGGATGCATCACTCTCCCTTTTGAGGGTACATTTATCTTTGGTTAATATATACGGGACTCTCAGATTAGCTATAAAAGGAAGGAAACCAGAGGCAGGAAATTTGTTTGAAATTTCACAAAACCCCCACTTTAAGTACCATATACATACAAAGTACTGTTATATAAAAACATGTATTAGCTAATAGAGAATATATAACTCTCCCTTGCAGCATTCACATCATTATGCCAGTTAAAGAAGGTGAAAAAGAAAAAAAGTTCCAGGCAATACTATCACAGTTCTGCTTCATATTCAACTTGGACAGCACAATAGATCATACAAGCTATAAAGGAATTTATCACTTTGCACCTCCTTGTGACAGGATGATTGCCAAATTTTTTAAAAATTAAAATGCCTGCCTTAGTGGCTTTTTTTCCATCCTCACATGCACAAACCCTTCTTCAGACATGGAACTAAATCAGTGTTCAGTCAGGTTTTAAATTTACATATTTGCCATAGCAGAGAAGGAAACACTGGGCTTATTTCCAAAATACTCTTACAAGGGCTTTCTCACGAAAGCAACAAGGACTGAGAGAAAAAAACTGATTATGGCTTTTAGCACTTGAACCAAACGAAGACCTAAGAGAAACAAGATGGTTCCCTCTTAATTTAAACCTGATTTTCTACTTGGTATTAGCTTAGTAGTACTGCTTTGAGTCAAATCACTCCAGTAAGACTGAGCTGCGGACAGACAATTGTCATAGCTGACACCTCCAACAGTTGAAGCTACCACTGTCCTTAAGCCACTTATTACTCCTTCTTCATCCCTCCCCCTTGCCCTCCCTGCCTCCCAGGCAGGGCAGGAGAGCAGAGTTGGTGCATGTGCCTCAGCTCCTTGAGGGAAACATCTACCAGCCATATTTCGACTCAGCTGTCAAGACTCTGCACTGGAACAGGGAATCTGCGTGTTCCTGTCGGCTCTGCTGCAGGGATGACGGGCTCCCACAGAGTCAAGAGAGGATAAAAGGGCAGTAACTTCTCAAATCACCTCAGCAACTCTTACACCACTGCAGCAGTATCAAAATAAAAGTAATAATAATAAAAAAAAATAAAAATCGGTCCAACTATGTCCCAAGATGCAGCTGAAATTCTAAGCTTTCTTATGTCTCTGCTAACTATGGGAATGTCACTTGAGCCAAAGTCTAGGGCTGTGGTCAATAATGGTAGAAAATTCCCCTCGCTTTCACCATTTATCCTCTCCTTGTTTACCGTCTGAACAGACACAATCCATTTCTTACTCCGTGAATATACAGTATTTAGCACAACGATACCTTTGGAACTCTTGCAAGAGCTAAACTGCCATTAATTAAGTACCAAAATACACACAAGCATCTTGAAATCCGTCCTCCCGTGTTTAAACACATGATAGCATAGCCTTTAATTACATAAGATGGATGGCATTCAACAGATAAGACAGCAATTTCTTTTTATCTTTATTGTTCAGATGCACGTGTCCTATTTTGTTTGCTGTACAGCATTAAAAAGCCTTCAATGAAAGTGGAATCGGGTACACCTTCACTGCATTTCTTAATATCTGAGGGCCACAAGCTTCCCCCCGCGAGCTCCTCCAGGTATTCTGCCTCTTCTCAATTTTACCAGCGGGAAAAATTGAGAAATTCAAAGCAGCCACTTGAGAAACATTCAGTGAAGCAGCACACGAGCCAGAATTAAAACACACAAGATCACTTCTCATTCTGCAAGATCGCTCCAATTTGTTGAGAAACATATGAGGAAAAAACTCCCACACTTGTTGCAGATTTATAGCTAGTTCCACTGAAATATTCAAGTGCTTAAGAAGGTTTAGGAACTCTAGAAAAACTGAGTAACTAAGTATCTGACGATCCATTTACTATGAATACTCAGCACCTGGAAAATGGAGCTGTGGAAAGAGTGAAGTTTTGTACTGCAGAACAGAAAGAAGAACTGATGAGCTGACAGGATAGACGTGAACAGTCTAATTTCATTTATTTGCACAGGACCATCTAGGAACTATTTGGTGGAACAGACAGAAGCACTTTTCTGTCTGTATTGCTTTTTCCTGCTTTTGCCTCTTGCATTTACCCTATTCACTATCTACCTTCACTACTTAAAATGAGATGGGAATCCTATAGTCAATAGCCTTATTCACTTTATAATCCAGATTCATTCAATAACCACTTTATAACATTAAATTGTGTAAGAAAGTGTTTCTGCAAAATTTTCATTATGTCATCTTATCAAATACCTCCTCACAGGGCAAAAATAAAGTTACTCTAGCAAAATACATCCTTGTGCTACCTACATTTTGAATAGTCAACTTTAAAAAAATATACTTTTTATATACATATCCTGTGACATATTTGCATACATTTACATAAAACATATATATACTTATGCCTGCTTATAATATATATAGAAACTGTCTATATATACACACTGTATAATATATACACACACATAAAGACAGTCATGCAATTTGTCTTTTTACATAGGAAAGTCTGTATCCATTATCTAGAATAATGGAGGTTGGAATATGGCAAATAATGGGAAAACAGTCCATGGACACTGAGAGGAAGACCAACTCCAGTTGGGCTTACAAGCTCCGGTTCAGTGTCAATCCTGCCAGATTCAACATCCTGGACAGCCAGACCTCACATATATGTATTGTATTCTCCAAATACCAAGATGATGATGGATGGACTGTTTGTTGGACAGTGCCATACATGAACAAAAAGGTTTTTACAGAAATTATGTGATTCCATGTAGTTTCCAGCCCCTGCTTGTCTGCATTTGGAGTCCCTAAGGATCTCCACACTGTACTTCCCAGCTTTTGAGTTCCAGTAACACACTGTGGAAAACCCTAGCTCTCGACTAGATCAAGCTCTACAAGCTCTGAAGTTCAAGCTGTCTCTCCACCCTGTACCTCTCAACACTGCAAGAACTTCCAGCTTCACTTCCTGATGAGTACAAGGGAGATCCCCAGCTCAACACTCTTTTCCATGGCTGCTGATGTTGCCAGAGGTGACTTCTGCCTACCCCTGGAGGCTCCACTTGCTATTTGCGGGGCTTTGGACTGGCCAGATGTTGGCATACCCACTGCTGAGGTGATTTCTCAGATGTGGCGGAATTACACGATTCTAATGAAATCTGAAGGAATGAAGAACGTTTCTTCCTCACAGGCTTTTCAGCCTGTTAGATTTCAGTGACCCAAGAAGAAAATAGCTTCTTTACAAAGAAAAAAAAAAAAAAAAAAAAAAAGAGAGAGCTACATTGCAATGCCCAAGCAGCGATGCAGAACCCTTCCATACAACCACAGAAATCAAACCCAGGAATTCACAAATCCTTCCAAAAGCTTCAAGTAGGATCTAACCTACTCACAAATCCTTTCAGAAGAGGCTAAAACCCCACCACTTCTACCAGAGCCCTGGGAAGTCAGACTGCTGCTGCCACGGCAGGATGCGTGAGGGCAGCTCAGCCCACCATGAGAGCTGGGCAAAGGTCTTGCCTTTCAGTGCAGCCCATCTCCCCCTGCCTGTCCCCTCAGCGCTGAAAGCAGCACAGTTCTTCTCCTTGTTCCTGAACCAGGAAAATCCAAATTTCTCAGGACCGCTGAAAAGTTTTGAGCGCAGCTGACAGTTCCTTAATGAAAAGCATGAGGGCCACCTGAAAATGAGAACTGCTGCCAGTTTCCTCTGTATCAGTGCAGTATATATTCTAGGGCAAGCATCACAGCAGAGCCTGTAAGAAATACACTCAGAGGCAGCACAGAAAGGCTTGACTTTTCAAGACCTTTTCAGGAACTAATTTTTGCAAGACCAATTACATGTGTTTGCAGAACACGTTTAAAGAAAAAGGTACTTCACCCTGTTTAAATGATCTCACCATCTTAGGCTACAATAGGACAGACACAGAGCAGTGGGAACTCCTGAAGAGATGACACAACTGCAGTCATTTATAGCCCCATGAAAGACACTGGTGCATGGTCAAATACCGTCACATCTAGGACATCACTACTGGCAAGATACAGTCATTGCTCCATAAAAGACAATCAGCATGAATTTCCCAGTCCCAGATAGCTTGATTCAGTGCTTAAAAAACACCCTGCTATCCATCTTTAACAAGCTTCTGGGACAGACAGGCCACAACAAGTCCCTTGGTTTTCCTGAGGACGGACAACATAGCTATGTGGAATCAATAAATACATGGACTTGAAATGTTTTATGTGGCCCAGCAATGCACCACTAACCACACACCCTTGCATGCCACACAGCAATAAATAGTTTCTATATTTTATCTTACCTCACACGGCACACACATCATCCACTTCTCTGTTTAGGTTAGCATGTATACTTGGAATAACAGTTTAAAACATTTAGAAAGTCTCAAGATGAATGGTATGTAAATGTTCTTCAGAGATTTTTACCTCCCATTTTTCCTACCTCCAATCTTATTCAAAAAGGGAAAAAACATGGGCAGTAGGTGACATCACATCTGAATCTCTTTTACAAGGTACTTTTCAAATTTCTCTTTAGAGCTGTCACTGGACAAAGATAAACACAAAGATGACACTCAGTGAAAATAATAAAAATGAAGAATAAAAAAAGCAAGAATTGAAAAAAAATTATGTACACCAAGGCTAATAAACTGACCTCACTCCCTTAAACAGTGTTAGAGACTGCCTAGTACCCCTAAACAGAGGGGGGATGAGAAGAGAACTAGACCAGTACAGGAGAAGACATTAAGAAGTTCAAATGGGTTCCTGCTTTCTTATTTCACATTCTGGAAACGTTGCATCTTTTGAAAGATTTTTTTTGCCTGAGCTTTGTATCAGAGCCAAACATGTTCAACCAAAATGCAGAACCTTTCTGTATAATAAAAACAAATTAAGAGAACAGACTATCTCTTATAACCTAAGTCCTGTTGAAAGGAACATCTTTCACGGAAAGATGTATGATTTCTAGCTTAACGTATTAAATACTGGGACCACTGAAATGGTCCTTTATTACCTCCTCCTACACGTAGGGTTTCTCCCCTACCTTGCCCTGCCCACCTCCCCCCCCGCCTTTTTTTTTTTCCAAATGTATTTCTGGCACTGGTATTTAAAAAGTTATTTAAGGGATAAGGATATTAGGGACAATGATGATGCAAATAAGATCAGAAGGTCAGTAAAAATAATTATTCTTCGTTTTAGACTTATAAAAACCCTTGAGGTAAGAATCCTGCCAAAATACACAGTAGAATAATTCCAGGCAATATGAAATAAAGTATCAAAATCAAGAGTTAACTCTATTAGATTGTTTACCAATTCATACATATTACCAAACATTATTTGTAATGTAACTTGCAAAATTTGATTGCCTGTAGTAAAATCTGTCATAACTTGATGTTTCCTCACTAGAGAAAGAACATATTCCAAATTAACTATTAAGACCTTTTCCTATCCTTTTCACACAATTTCTTGGAAGTTTAATGCAGAATCCTCAATAATTAAAACTCGCATCAATTTCAGAGGATAAGCAAAGATACACAGTGTTCCCTAGTCTGAGCTTCTCAAACACCAGGACAAGAGGAAGCAAGACCACAGAATTGTCAAGGGGAAAACAAACAATCTTAACCTTTTGTTGAAAGCTTCCAATTCTTGAACCAAAGCGGGAGGAAAAATATGTACATAATTCTAAAGTAATTACCACCTTTTCTTAAGAAATTTAAGTAGAGAGGACATTTCACCTTTTCTGAACCCTGATTCCTTACATTTCGGTAGCTTTAAAAATTTTAGCATTATGAGTTAAATTAACAGCAGGGCCTCAGTCTGCAGAACTATGTCTTTTGCCATGGAATCCTGCAATTATACAGCAATGAAGATGTGCCTATACCTGTACATACGTATAGAATGTGTCAGTAGATAGATATGTAAATCTAAAAATAAGTTTCTGCTAAGTTTGAGTACTTCACTCTCCAATAAAAATTATTACAGCTTTAGGGTAAATCCATACAGAACAGCTGCAAACCCCCCACCATTCTGATACAAACAAGTCATTCCAGTTTACCAATTAATTGCATTTAATATTCAGTTTTGTAAGCTATATTGTGTAAGGATTTAATTACTTAAGCAACAACTCCCAACTAAAAAAAGAGTCTTAAAATAATTTTTATAAATGAGTAGGTGTTAAAGAGCTTATTGGAAGTCCCACTGCAATTAGGTGGCTGAGTCACGAATTATTTTGCTATAAAGAACAGTGTATGGCCTAATTGCAGGACTGGGGATCTAACATTTTCTTCTAGGCTTTGGCATGAACTCCTTATATAGCCTGTGGGAAACAAACTCTTCAGATGGATAGACTGAGGTATAAAAAGTCAGGATAATTGTACTTACTCATCGGACAGCAAATTAAATAACTGTAAAACAACTCAAAGAATAATATTAGAATAATAAATAACCACCACACCATACCACTTTTGAGGAGGCTTCAGAAACTGTCTTTGTTCTTGTACATGAAACTTTCTGGAAATAATCACCTCAACTTAAATAAAATACTTTAAAGCCAATCCAGTTCTGTGGTTGTTATAGTCAGCTTACTCTTTCCAGCTTGATTACAAGGTCTAGAAGAAGTCTCAACCAATGTCAGTTCTGCTGAAATTGTTTGGCAGGCTCACGTTTGGTGCTGTGCTTGTAAGTAATTAGAGGAAATAGTTCTCTTCCAAGCAAAAGCCCAAGAAGCAACAACAACAAAAGCCAATCTAATGAAGCACTATATATATTTGCTTCCCAACTGTTACTATAAGCACTTGTCAACCAAAGCACTTGAACACATTATTTACAGGCAGCTTACAGCTGAGAACCTCCAAGGGACAAGAATGGCAGATGGTACTATCCGATAACACATATTCAAAGGCTATCTAGTAAACCTACATTCCTTTGCTGCAACAGAGGCAACAGGATGATGCACGTCATTTCTGCATGAAGGACACCAAAGAACTTTCCAGGTTATTTCCAATCACTTCAGAGAGAAATTCTCATCCGTTGAGGATTTTCTGCATCTAAGATCTCATGGGGCAACTAGAATAACAATAAGCTCCTTCCACATGTTCAGCCCAGATCTGCAAGCCCCTGCAGATAAAGCCTATCTTCAGCTCTGTCACCCACTTAAACGGTAAACCAAAAAGTATATCTGAAAATTTAATGGCCTGCCAACATCACAGAATGATACGGGGCTGAGAGGGACCTCTGGAGATTATCTAGTCCAGCCCCCCCAACATGCTTTAAGGGAGAAGAATTTATTATTCACGGAAGGGAAGTCCTACAGAAAAATCCCCCATCATAAAGATCTTAGGTAGACCTTTTCTCCGAACGTTTGCAGAACTCCATAAATGCTAAAGCTATGTCCAATTATGTTATTCCCCCTTGCAGTAAAGCTCTGGCATAGGCAGTGAGAGGCGAACAGCACTTTGAGTGCTGGGGATGACAAGGAGACTATAACAGGAGCAACAGTAGTTCTCACCCACTGCCATTTCAGATGCTCAAAAGCCTTTGCAAACAGGAGGTTAACATTCACCTAACAGGACACCTCTCCCTAGTATCTATCATTATAATCCCTATCTAATACCGAAGCCTATTATCAAGACTGAAAAGACTTTAGTCATACATAACATCTACCTGCTTAGCAGCAGGTTTGCTGTGAGTGTATTCAAACAATATTTTAATCCTTGAGTTCCCTCTCTGCGCCAATCAAAATTCTCATCTTGCACTATCATCAACATTACCTTGTTGAAATCCTGAAGTTCTGGCCACATTTAGCAATTAGGAAACACTGGAAATTTCAAATAAGAATTTTCTAATCCTTAGAAGAGTTTAAGAAGCAATAGCCACAAATTTCAATTCTATATAAATGCAAGGCAAGTGTTTTACCTGACTTTTTACATCAACTTTTCCCACTTTTTCCTAATTCTCTTGTTTCTAAAAGCAACAGGAAAATCAGACTGTCCTACAAATGTGAGATTCTCACAGATGCATAGATTTCACTTAGTTGCTGTCTCTATACTTAGTTTGCATTGAAAGAAGTCTAGTTGTCCATAAAACTATGAACAGATTATGAGGCATAGTACCGTTGCTAAAGCACAAAATTATTCCTCAAAATTTCCAGACTCTAAAGCAAAGTATATAATTTTTTCAAAAATTGCTACTTGCTAATTTTTCAAAAATTGCTATTTTCAAAAATAGCTGTAGGAATGGCTCAACATAGTGAAAATTAGGGCTCATATTTAAGTATTTAAACTTTGGGTCCATAATTAAAAATTATACTTAATGAACATACTAGTTTTCTGACCTTAAATATTTTTTTAGCCATATGCCATGCTAATACATTAATATTTATTCCGATATAATGAGCATGACTGGATATGCCAAGATTTTCAGTACCTACCAAAATGTACATCGTGTGGAAGATACTAACATTAAAGAGACTACCACGTACCTTTTAGGTGCATTTTAAAATCTTAAAAAAGAAGACAATTATTTGAAATGACCTTTTTTTTCAGACATAACTGCTTATAATTACACTTTATCCTCTTATACCTTGCAAAAAACACAAAAATCAAGCGAGAGGAGTGCTGACACACCATTGAAGAGATGTGGGTTCAGTTCCATGCCTTGCTACAGACTTCCTGCGCCATTTCTAGCAAGTTCCTTGAACTCTGTACCTCTGTTCTCCATCTGAAGAAAACAACAGTCATCAGATTTAACCTCCGAATGCCTATGGCACATAAACAGTTCTGAGGTATTCCATCCTTAGCAATGGAGGCAACCTGAACATCTTGAAGGATGCATTAGCAGTTTTACTCCCTCTTTAAGAGAAAGACATCCCACATTCCAGCTATTCTCAGCAGTAGGCTATGTAACACCACAAATCTCTGGGTTTTCTTTACAAATATTGAGAGCAGATATATCAAGGCAGATTCTGTGCCAACATCAAGCTTGCCAGCAGAAAGAATAAAGCTATTGGATTAGGCGTGCCTAAGACCAGAAGCAAGAACACCAGCATGTGGGACAAAGCCAAAGTTGTTACCTCACTTCAACTCCACTAGCTTGAGCCGAAACTGTAAGGGCTCACAATATCTTAAATCCTATGCTGACACTAAGGAATTTTTCCTCCTCCTTTCTTCTTCATAACAAAACCAAAACAAAACAAAAAACCAAAAAACAAAAACAAAACCAAAAACCAACAAACAAACCAAACCAAAGAACTTCTACAAGCCAAAACCCCTGCCTGTTCTGATGATGTGGGATTGAATCGGTCCCTCGGCAAAAATAATGAAAAACGCAGATACCTATTGAAAACAAAACCTCTTGCACGTCATACTGCAAATCTACCAATTCTTGCTGTTTTGTATTTTTATTTATTGCATTGCTGTGTTCGAAGAACTTAACAGTGACCCTAACATGCATTACCATTTATCTATCAATATATGCTTTGTCACAAGACATTTCTCTCAGAAGTGTATCTCTTAACATGCAAACTTTTAGATTAATTCCTGTAATATTTTAAAATACATTGTAAACCTACTGTACAAGGAAGCATTGAAAAGGTGGGGGAGGAGAAGGAAAGTGACCAAACAGATTTGTACCAATTCAGATGTATCAAAGTTTATGCCTGTAGCTGAGTTAAAGAAAAATCTTTGAGACATATATTGATAATACTCCTTTTCGAGAAGCTGAAGCAGTATCCAGCCCTTCTACAAAGCACAGAGTCTGGGAAGTAATTTAGGAGGACAACAGTAGGTCTAGTTTTAGACTTGGTCAATGTTGATAGCTAAAGCTCCAGTTTCTCCTTCTGCTTACAACTCTTCCCCTTGCCATTCTCCAGTCCATAATTAGGGTTGAGCACATGCCACAGTTCTTTCCACAACTAGAGCACTGACAGGGTCTCCTTCCCACAAAGTACTCAGGTAGAACTTAATCATTATTTAGATTTCTAACTCATTACAGACTTTAAATCCCAGAACCACTGGCGTAGGAAGAGACCTCAGGATGTTGCTAGTCCAACCCCCTGCTCAGAGCAATGTCAGTCAGGACATCTCAACCAGTTTGCTCAGGGCTACGTACAGTTCAGTCCTCAAAGCCTCCAAGGACAGACCTTCCACAACCTCTTTGGGAATTGGTTCCAGCATTTAGTTTATTTTAACTTTGCCACAGATTCAAAACTTACTGTCAGGTAATGGAGGAAGATGAGACAAGTAGAAAAATGAGTTGCATAAAGCTTGTTTCCATAGAAAATGGGCTGACAAACAAATGCCAAAGCTATACAATTATTTATAGCTATTCGTTTACGTAGGGGAACTGATAATCATACCTACAGGACTCCAGATTGACATATATCCTAGCATTATGAAAGCACAATGAATTAACCAGATTTTATAGAATTAACTAAGGCTCAGGCATAAGTTAATGACAACTTCAATCTCTTTATCCTTGTTTATTTAAACTATAGAAAGCGAAACATTTCAGTGGATTCACAAAGTAAAAACTTTGGCTAGCAAAAATAGACAAACACATATGCATTTTAAAAGGGCTGGAAGACTATAGTCCTGTAAGGTATTATTTCACTCTTCAAAGTGAACACATTCTTGTATTCCTTTAACCAATTTATAATCACTGATATAAATCCCACTGCAAAACTTATTTAAACTATTCTAATAGGATTTTCTCTAGCTCATTAAAATTACACTTTTACAGTATTCAAGAATAGGTCTAACAATTAATTCAAAACCTTCTTAGCAGCATCACCTGCTTCCCAAGGATTAGAGTTCAGGAATGATTGTGTCATGCCGTCCAGTCAGAACTAGACAAAAAGCAACAGCTTCTCCTCCATGTCGAGGTAAGAGCCTTCTGAAGCCAACAAGTCAGAGCTGCTGACTTTCAGTGCTAGCCAGGTGTAGCTTCTGAAAACAAACACAAGCCTGGATCACAAAATTCACCTCTGACAATTTGATTGCCACTCCTTGGTCCATAGAATCGACCATTATGTACGGATATGAACTACATTTCCAGAGTGGTTGTTATTTATTTACTTTTTAAAGAATTTGACCTTTTGCAATAAGCCTGGGTACAGGACACTTAAAACTCAATAAAAAGTAAAATAAAAATAATGGGATTGAGAGGTAAGCAACCTGGCATAAATTTCTGCTCTCTCATCAATCCCTGTGTAGAAGCTAAGGCAGATAGATACCAGAGTTTATATGATATTGCATACCCTGAAGAGAATTTGTGTGTCTAGTATGAAGCAGAGACTTTGTTGCCCTAGTAACCAAAGAAGAATACAGCTTAATGTCCTTCAAGCTAATAAAAATATCCTACAATTCTTATAAGAAAACTTTACAAGAAATGCTCTGTTGAGACAGATTTTCCTCACAATGGTACAATCAGGTTACAACTCTGGGTATTTTTCAGAGGATAAACAATGTTACAGAAACCCTAAACCAGTGGCCATGCTTCTACAGTGAACCAGTTTAGCAGAAAACAGTGCAAGTTCTATCACCTTCTCTTTTACTTCAGGAGCAGTATTATGACTTCATATCCTTTTGGCTATAGTCAAGCTCTCTTTTACCAAAATAAAATTTGTTACCAACAAAGAAAAAAACCAGACTTGAATCCAAAAGCCTTGACTAGTTTCATTAGCAGATGCTGTGAAAGCCTCTTCATTCCTGAGTTTCTACCAAAACATTTGGCTTCTAACTTGGAAAGAAAAACATTTTGCCATGACATGAGAAAGTTGGTGGCCCTTATCTTACAGAATAACTTTATTACTATAATCTCAGTTTAAATAATTGGCATGTTTGAATGAACAGAGCACTAAAAAGGTTTTCTTCTCCACAGTTTTCAATAGTGACCTCCATCTTTAACAACTCAACTTTGTAACTCTAGAAGTTTGATTCAAAAAGAGCACATCAGCTAGGTTAAGTGAAACCATTTGCACATCTAAACATGAATATACAAAAAAATAAGAGCTTCTAAAGTCATGTAGGGTTTTTTGGTTTGTTTTATTTGGTTTTGGGATTTTTTAAAAAATACGTTTTGGTTCATTTTCAAGTATGAAATACTGCCTCTCAGCATACTACCTCTATGCAGAGAATATAAGAGTATGATTTACTGATAACCTCTCTCTTCTGTTAAGCATAAAATTCAGAAATCATTTTCTTAGGAACATTTTTCATGCTTCATACAGTAAGACAGGTACCAATTACAGAAAAAGCAGCCAACAGAAGAATTCATTTTAAATCAGCATCCTGAATATACTGGAAGGCTTGAAAAAAAAGTTTATCCATTCTAGTATCCAGAACTTTGCTACTAAGAACTTGTGTATAAAATGACATCAGATATAGGGTATCTACTACATAAAACAGTAAATTCTAAACATTTTATTATTCCTTATATGTGTGTATATATATCTCAAATCTAATACTTGAGTAAATGAAGCCAGCTAGAATGAAGAGCTCAGATATACTCATCATCTCAGATGTTGAGCTATTTATACTTCAACTACTGTATAAATGTTAATTTCTTTGGGTCTACTCTAGGTTAAAAAAAGCTCGCTTTTCCCAGAAGAGTTCTACTAACCTGTCTGACAGCCATTTTATTGTCTATGAGGACACTGTGGCACTTAATCACATTGAAGACCATTTTGTCTTGCACACATTAACCCTATCAGCTATTAGGCCATGCCTGCTCCAGCAAGATTAGCCTCTAGGACTCCATCACCACCCACACCACTGCATCTCTGGGGCTTTAGGCACCTGGCTGCTTTGGGTGATGTCAAAGCTGTGTCAGCAGGCATCAACCTGGAGGTTGCACCAGCAGCGGGTGCACCAGGGTGATAGCCCCAGGCTCCTGGCTGGTAGCATCCCTAGGGCACCGGGTGATAGCCCCAGGCTCCTGGCTGGCAGCATCCCTAGGGCACCAGAGCACCCCTGTGCCAGCATTTTGCTGGTGGCTGTGTGCTGGCTGATGGCCTGTGTCACCCAATGAGACGGTTCCTCAGCCAAACTGATGGACAGGATGGGCTTTGCTAGCTGATAGACAAAGCAATGTGTGTGTGCATGAGGTAGAGAGAAAAAGAATGAAAACCCTCACAGCAAGAGGCTATGCTTCTTGCTGACATATTTTTTTTTTTCCAGAGGGAGAGAAAACAAACAAGCCAGGCCAACCCAAATAATTTCTTTAAAGTGTAGCAAATTCCCACATGGGACCCCACTTTTAATATTGCTTAAAGGAGGTAGGAAAAACAATGCAGCTTTACATTCACTTAACCAAACTTGTTCAGAAAGTAACTTAATGTCAAAAGTTTCATAGGCGGACAAAGCCTGTTTTAAACTGTTTTAACCAGAAGATGATTGCAGAACCTGGTGAAACCCACATTTTATTTTTTTGTCCTGGTTTCTGACCCCCATAGGGTAGAAGACTGAAAAACCCCTCCGTATATATTTGTGTATATACGTACATTTTAGATCTCCCTCTTTCATGAGGTAGGTAACAGTTTGTGAAAGATGTTTAACTATAATGTACTTTGTTTTATTCTGAGAAATGAAATATTACCCCAATATTTAAATGTCTGCCACGTTCTAAGTACAGAAAGGATGATAATTTGTATACATAACCCTCAAGAACAATAATAATAATGGTAAGAAAAAACATTTGAGAAAGTTGGATTTCTTTTAAGAAAGAGACTACATTTAAAGGTAGCACACACCCTAGTGTCCATGACACCTTCTTCATTGAATTACTAATTGGTAACTAGAATTTCCTGAAAATAGTCCACTAATTATTTTCTCCACATTAAGTTGTCCTATGCAGAAAGGCCATTTCAATTAATATGAAGGCGTGTACGGGGCTGTGAAGCCCAGACTGTTCCCAGTCCTTTTAATCTAACCACACTTCTTGCTGACAGACAGAAAGTCTTTCAAAGGAAGGCGTTTTGATCATCTCTGGGAGTAGAATGTAGACTTCAATTACCTGTCCAATTATCCCAGCTAGGAAGGCAATACAATTGCTTAATTTTAGAGTAATAAGGGATTTTCAAGGTGTGCCTTCACGGCTTCCATCCAAGCTTTCCATTGTCCCTCTCTGGCAGATGAAGCTACCATGATGGCAGTCACTATTTCTGAATAAAAACCATCTGGAGGAAAATTCAACATACAATAAGTTCAGTGATTTCACACCTGTAGGTGATTTGTTTTCTTCCTTGAATATGCTTATCTCAATTTAAAAAAGGATGCGTTTTTGGTATATTTTAGCCAAATACAGTTCATAAGGGTTAGAATAAAATGAAGAAAGAAAAGCAGTATCATGCAATAAACAGCAAATCATCTTGAGTGACCAAGTTGTTGAGAATCCACAGAAAGAATACAGGGTAAACTTTTTTTTCCCAAATCCTATTTTCTTTCCTATGTTGAGTCTACAAGGTAGCAATTCATCCCAGAAGTGAAAACTTTGTAACCACAGGGTTTTTTTTTCCTCAGTGCATCCATATCAGACCTAGGGATACACCAGTAAACCCTGCAATACATGGTAGGCACCTCACCCTCCTTCCCCCTTCCCTGTGTTCCAGTGCAATCAGGACCTATTAAGTTCAAGTGTCCTGACCCTAGCTTTCCATATATTTTATTTTCCTTTTCAGAACACAGTTACATTGTAAACTTGAGCACATAAAAACTCAATTATGTGTATGTGTTTAATCAAAGAGCTATGCAAGTAGTAAGAAGCAGCAATCAGGAGAAACCACCCTTCCATCATCAGATCAGACTACCATGATGCTTTTTTTTAGCTTCTCATGGTATAATTTTTAGACAGATAATGGCATTTTGAACATGTCCGCTACAGTTTAGTAGTATAACTGAGGGTTCATATTTTCTGCAAGTGCCAGTCACTTCCTTCCCTTTAGAAAGGGCCCTGTTTGCAGTTAAAACATTCACCATGTGTCTTGTCTATAAACCATTATAGCAGCCCAGTAGCTGAACTATGAGCAATTACAAATGTAACCGACAGCATAAATCAAAAAAAGCCAGAAAGAACAATAGCTCTAGTCCATCAGAAGGCTGTCCAAGGACTGCATTTGCTCACTCTGGCTCCTGAAAACCACCCTCCCACAGATGCGGAGCAAGTCCAGCAATACTCCAATTATGTGGTCAGTGCAGAATCTGAGGCACAGGGCCTGGTGGCAGCAGGGCTATTTCCACAATAACATCAGACCTTTTAAGTAAAAACTGGCACTTGGAGTGGTAATAGGAAAAGTGTTCCTTGCCAACAGTTGCTGACAGACTCATCTGATGGGTAGCAAGCATCTGACTTTGGTTGCTATGAAATCTGGTTACAGAGAGCACTAGAAATAAAAGGGTTACAAGGTTTGACTAAAATCTGCTAGATGGTAAAGAGACTCATCAGAAATTTGCAGCAGCTACATAATGTGACAGTGATACTTCGGTAAGTAACAGAGGTTACTCAATCCCAGATGGAACAACTCTAATGTATATAGTGCCAGACTAGAGGCAAGACCATTAGAAGATATCCATTCACACAGTCCAGGCAAAATTATCATCTGATCCATAATGTCATCTTTAAAGGCAGAAGAGGATTCTTCAAACCTAATCCCATCAAAACATAGCCAGTAGTCAGTCACCATATCAACAGGCAGCCTAGCTTCTCCACAATTTGAATCAAACTTGGGAATATTTGGACTGAGTGAGATTCCAGAATGTGCTGGCATGCCTGAATTTTCTGGAACATCATCGAGGCTCAAGGAGCAGAAAGCTATTCATCCTCTCACATGGCCAACCTATAACAAGTACTGGAGAAGCAGATGATATGAAGATAGCCTGCTGAGCATCCACAGCTTCTAATGGAAAGTGAGGCCACAAACATCCAAACCAGGCGAAACATGGAAGAGATACCTATGAAGACTAATCAATCAAGTTTCTTCACGTTTGATATTTAATGTTAAAACTGTGGACTCTCAGCAGGCTATCTTGATATCATCTGCTTCTACAGTTTTCTTCCTAGAAATGAGTCTATCATCCCACAGACAATTATTTTTATGAGGATAGCCACCTAAGCAGGTTCTGCACCAAATATAATGCTATAACCAGCAATATAATATAATCTGTGCATCAAACTTTTTTTTGAGAAGGAAGACATCTGAAGTACAAGAATTGTATCATTTGTAGCATGGGCTTGATGTCTGTGGTCCACCCAATATTCTGTACTAACTAGATCCATACAAAGGCATTCAGAAATCCCCTGCTCAGAACATAATGAATGAAACTGATGTGAAAAAGCAGGAGGTAAAGAGAGGAAAACATTCTGATGGGAAATGTTTCTGTGCCCGAATGCAAAACTGAGGTAGGTAAATACTCTGGGCTTCCAGAAGAATTTAGGGAGCCGTGGCCAAGATACAGCTCAATAAAATTTCTGCCTCCCCACTTAATTTCATGACAGGCCACATACATCTAAAGTTTTTGTCAAAACAAGGTGTCTGCCTGAAGGCTTACAGCTGTGCAAGCCCAGTTGAGCCATACATTGGAACCACAACAGGGACACACACCTAAAGCTCTCTTGGGATGTACAGATAAGGCATGCAAGCAGCTAAGTGCCTTGAGAGGCCTAATGCACTAAACATTCCTATGTGAATCCAGGAACACACCAATCGTAAGATACTCAACAAAAACCACAGCAGATATCACTTCCACAGAATGCCATGGGAATAAAAGCAAGCAGCGGCAACACCGTTTCTCACATTGAATGTAACAGTACAGGGATTACAGCACTGATCAAGGAGGTGAAAGACCTGCACCACACAACTTCTTCAGTCACAGGAGTCTCACATCTGCTTTTCCCAGAAGACCGCTCTAACCACTAAAGTACAAGGGAAGTTGAGAAAATACTCTTCAATCTTCCTGCTGATGATGTGCCACTATGAAGGCAAACACAAATACATGAAGGCAAATTCACGAATCCCAAGGGAACAACAACAGAAGATGATCAGGTGTACAAGTTGAAGAAAGATACTAGGGATTGAAACCCAGGGATTTCTCACAACTGCTTGTTCGCTTTAGATTAAGTCACTGCAAAAATGCAAACTCAATATCCTATCCAGTGAATCATCAGCAGAAGACTTCCCTAGTCCAGGTGACCACAATATTAGGAAAGAATTCTTAGGAAAGAATTTTTCACCAAAAGAGTGGTCGGGCATTGGAACAGGCTGCCCAGGGAGGTGGTGGAGTCACCATCCCTGGATGTGTTTAAGGGATGTTTAGATGGGGTACTGAGGGATATGGTGTAGGGGATGACTTTGTAGAGTAGGGTAGATGGTTGGACTCCATGATCCCAAGGGTCTCTTCCAACCTAGACAATTCTATGATTTCAGGAAAGGTCAATTGTTGCTCCGTGGTGACACAGTGGCTTCCATTTTTCTGCCATTCTTTTAGAATTTAAGTGTTTTGATCAGTGAAATGGCCTGCCTCTTAAAGGGAGAGATTCTCTCTAAGGAAGGAGATAGTTCAAGAGGTTTGCTGCAACAGGACTTCAGAGCAAAGCAGATTCCTAAAGAACTGACACAGAAAAGAAGCACTGAGCTATTTTGCAAGACCCATTTCTCAATGAAATGCAAGAAAGAAGGCTGCCATTGGGGAAAAAAAGAAAACAAAAATAACACATCTCCTCCAGTGCATTGCATGTTCAGAAGATCATGCCAGAATTCCCTGTATCCATTCTGCTTTGGACAGCCTCCTGCATAGCCAGTACAAAAACGAAACCAACCTCTCCTACCTCAAAAACCTCACTGTATACCAAGGAGGTTATCCATTAAAGAACCCAAGCAGAGGAAACATTTAAATAGCACTACACCGACCCCCCCACTCCTCTCCCCAAATCTAACAACCCACCCAAAGAGATGAAAGAAATGGGAGAATTCATTCCAAATTACTGCTTGGATTGTGATTGTGGACCGCAGCGCTAACCCAGCAGAAGGTGACTCATGCTTCTCTCTTCCAGGCATTGTAGGGAGTAACCTGCATGTCAGCTACCAAGAATCTAACTGCTTCTGAGACTAGCAGAGCAGATGCCTTCTTTAAGCAGCAAGATGAAGAGCCTGGATTTGATCGGAGACCGAGAAGCACTCAGACTAGATATATTTATTTATTTTTGGGGGGTGGGAAAGGTGGGTACGAAAGGCACCTGATGAAATGCTCCATAAGAAATAATTCAGTGTGATCATCTTTGGCCCTCCAAATTATTTTCAAAAAGAAATCAAATTTCTAAAGTTAAAAAAAAAACAAAACTAAACCACAAAACCACAAAAAAAAAAATCAAATATCATTTGACTGGTTTTCAGTAGACTTATTACAGCAGAAGAGGGGCAAATTTTGAACATGGAGATAGAAGGTTACTACTAAGGAAACCCTTTACAACAACAAGTCATTTCAGTAGTAAAAAGTAATCCACAAACTGAAAACACACCTTCTTAAAAACAGTATACAACTAGCAGTATACAAATAAGGACTGCTGTCATGTAATTTGAAAACTACATACATTCAGGATTCTGAATCACAGCCAAGTGCAATTATATGTAAAGCTGGGTGAAAAAAAAAAACCAAACACAACCAACAGATCTTTTTCTCCACTTATTATAACTTTAGGGGAAAAGGTAGAAAACCCAGACACTTCATAGTTATTGTTTTGTTCTGACTAAAAACAACGAGCTTCTAAAATTTTTAAATTAAATTGAAAGCATGGCAAAGAAATTTCAAAAGAAAAATGGTTCTTGAGGAAAGACAGTTTATAAGGTTTGTGGCTTTTTCAAAAGAAAAAAGCCTTCCAATTATTTGCACATTTATAAAACAATTCAAGTAAGGTTTTGTACAGCAGTTAAAAAGATGTTATAGCAACGTGGGAAACTGCAACCAGGTCTAATCACATAAAGTAGGTTGATCAGTCCTGGCTTATCCTCTATACTGTAAAATATATGAGGAGTAAGAGGGCAAACAGTACAAACATTCTCTTACCAAAACTTGCTCGTCACAGCGCACATATAGCTCAGAGGCAATCTATGTGGCTATTTCCTGAGAGCATCTTTCTTTGCAATTAATCAGAAATCCAGGAGCAAAGCTCTTCTCCACAACATTCAGAGCACTTCAAGTTCAGTGCCCTTATCCAATTCATTTCCAGGTCAAATTAAATTGTAGCTGAGTTAATACTCACATGGGAATCTCAAACACTATTAATCTTTTAGTTAAGGTGGCTACCTGTTAACCAGAAAAATAACGGGAAATCACCATTCTCTAACATAAGAGTTATATCTTATTTTACCCCAGACCCTAAGATACTACATTCTAATATTTTAAAATGCTTTAATGTCTGCCTCATTACCCTGACTTTCTGAGAAGATAATAACAATGCTTTAAAAGTCCTTAAAGCTCTATCTACGTGGCACAAGTGATGTTTCAAAATAAGCTAATCAGCTCTAGAAACACTTTTTTTTTTCCCTTTAACTGATCTTTCACCTAGGCTAGGCCTAATCAAGACATGAATTGAAATATTGTCACCATTGAATTTTAAAGAGTACAGCACTAACAAATTGAGCTAACCCCATTACATTAATGTTGAGAAAGGATAACGTGCTCATATCACACCTTTAATTCTCTTGTCTAGACTAGGATTTAAGACAACACAGCTGCTAAAATGCAACCCATTGACAAAGAAAGCGTTTGAGTTGCACTCATCATTGTATATTGTACCTAGCCTATACTGTACGCCTTAGTGCAGCAAAAACTAAATACTAGTCCTATTTTGGTAGCCTCTAGAAAAAAAAAAAAAAAAACAGACCAGCCGGAAGTTAATTAATAAAAGAATATGAAGAAGTAGATAGGTATAGTTGTTGTTACCTCAACAATCACGTAAATCTTTGTACAAGTCACTACGTGCCTGGATAATTTAACACTGCAGCCCCAATTGCTTCCCTATTCTCTCCTAAAACATTATCATCACCTACCACCTACACAATTTACAAGAAGCAAAAAAGGAGGGAGAAAAAAAAAGAAAAAGATGTTTGAGCAACACTTACAATATTTCAGAAATGAAATAACCAGTAACCCCGGGTTTGTTCTTAGGTGCAAAAAAATAAGAGTCTGACACTGAATGATTGAGGGAAAAACTAGAAAAGGAATGGATTAAATGATTTTTGGGTAAGCCACCCACTCAGACATTTCAAATTTTATTCATCTAAAAAACTTTCAATTGCCAAAGAATGTCTATTTTTGAAATTTCAGTCCAAAAAGTATGCCTGCTAACATAAGAGCTTTAACTAAACATCCTGCTACCCAGAATGTTTTATGTATGACCAAACAACAAAATTTGTTTCTATCCACATACTATCCAACTGAAGAGTACAGAATCGTGGTTATTTTGAAAGAAAAGCCACAAGTTACTGCCAACTGTGTTGGCTATAAAAAACAGTATTTAAAGAATTATTGTCCTCTAGGCAAAACAGAAATTCAAAGGCAAAACAGAAATTCTAATGAGCAATGATTCTTTTTTTGATAAAATTTTCCAAATATTCATTGCAAAAATCTGTGTCAAAACAGCTTAATGAATAGCAAGCTAGAAAACATTCAACCCCAAGCACTAATGCTATATTATTGTACTAAACTATGAAAGCCATTAAAGCCACTGTTATATTTGGTCTTTAACGCATTAAACAGCATTTTTACAACACAGACACGATCAAGCAACACTGCACAACCGAAAACAAATTTAAGAAGTCTTGCCGCATACTATTCTACTATTTGACAATCATAGCTCTCCATATTTATTCACACATCTCTACAACAACATGAGCTACAGCACCAATTAAGGCCTGAAAGGAGAAGAAGACGCTAAGTGATACAGGCATCAAAAAAGATACGCTATATGCTAAACTAGCACAATCTAAACTAAACATGCATACAAAAGGAGCTTGCCTACCTGGCTTTTTCAATAAAAGTCCAAAGAACACCTAAAAAGCAGGAGGGGATAAAAAGATTTATTTTCAGAGCCCACATAGGGAAGCTATCATGTCACTTTACTGTACAAAGAAAAAATAAATACATCTTGGAAAGTAATACCTATAAAATTAGCCGGGGAGGGGGAGCTAAATAGCCAAAGAAAAACCCCATTAAAAGACTCTGGTTATAACAATTGTCTCAAATTTTCATGGTTTCCACAGAAAGTAACTTAAAGTAGCATGGATATTTTGGATTATCAAGAAAGTCGGGGGGTGGGGGGAAGAGAGGGGAAATCAAGAGAACTCTGCATGTATGGAATTACATGCTACAATTAAATTCCATACTAATTCAAAAGCTTCTACAGGAAAACATTAAAGATAATGTGTTCTGAAGATGTATGAGCACCTTGAAATTTCCAAGTTTAGGACTAAGCGAAGCAACTTTAAAATAATCTTCTATAGCTGAAAATTGCACACTGTCAGAGACATTTTTTAGACAATTGTCTATGTATAAATTCCCCGGTTAAATCAAGAACCTATAATTTTGTCTGACAGAACTAGTTCATTAATCTCAAATTAAAACAAAGGCAGATGCACTAAAAAAAAAAAAATAAAAAATTGAACTCTATAGAGCCAGAAAGAATTATTGTAAAGTTATTTAAAAAACATGAGAGCATGAAGAGAAACTAAAAATCTGAGTTTCAAACTAAATAACTTTTACAGGGCTGTCCTGTATCCTGCAAACCTGTAGTGTATTATAAACACTTTCTAGTGGAAGGTCTACGTATCAGGAGATGGCCATACAGCTGAAGGCTCTGATGTTACATACAGGGTCAATTTGATACGACTAAGTACTTGTGTTTACCAGGTCTTTAAAGCTCTACAGATGCTTAAATTATTTGCATTTTCTTCTTGTAAATCAATAAGGTTCTCAGCAGAGAGAACGGCTACCCATAGGTGTCCATTTAAAAAAAAAAGAAAAAAAGAAAAAAAGGAAAAAAGGGGCCAGTATAGCTCTTCCGTTGTACTTAAATATTTTAACACAAGGGCTGATGTCTGCACCATGTCAGAATTCTGTTCAGGTTCCTACAATTTCTAAGAAATATGTACATGTGTTTGATGGGATTTAAAATTCATTAATATATTCCTGCAGTGAAGTGCTAAGTTTTGTCCAATGGGTGCACAAGAGTGGCTGACAGCTTGGGCAAGAAAAAAACCCACCCCTAGCTAAAAAAATTTTCAGAATTTCAGTCTGTTCCAGTTTTTATCATCTCTACATGTCTTGCTAGCACCTATGAAAGTCCCTAGACATTTGTCAACCTTTTGCATACAGTACTTCAGAAAGAACTCTTTTTTTCCCCAAGTTTCACTCCTGAACACCTAAGTATTTCTTCCTGGAAGGCTGGAGCCATTTTTGTGGTTGAATGTGTCATAGCAGTGCTTATGAAGAATTCTCTAAATAATTCTCAAGTAAATATTTTTCTAATTGTAAAATTAAAAAAAACCACCAACCAAAACACAAGAAACACAAAGAATTTCAGAAAACTGATAAGTTCAACCTTGCTTAAAAGGTATTTATTACAGTAAAGAACAAACTGAACTGTCCTATGTCCTCAAAACTCTGTATGATCATATTATCTAGTTTTCATGAGGATCTGGACCCCAATGTGCTAAATGGCCTTTGAATAGAAACCATACATAGTTTTCACAGTACTTGGAAAGCACCACTTTCAAACTAGACATTTGAGCAGTTTGTAATTTCAAGTGTAGTTTTTTCAGACTTAATCACCATTAAGTCGCTAAATACATCAATTATCATTGACTCAAGATGCTGATTTCACAATTAATAAATTTCAATAATTACATCTCTTGTATGTTTTAAATTACCACACAGAATCCCTAGACTGGGAGGCAGACTTTCATCCTGATGATAAATCCCACCACAAAGAACATTCTCAACTCAGAGACACTTTTCTGTAATATTTCATAGCAATACACCTATATCATTTAGGTCTACATTTTCAGACAATTAATACATTTTCTGGTCTTTGCTTCCTAAAGAAAAAGCGATAGATTAATGAAAATTTTTTTTCACTACTTGAAATAAAGCATTTCTCAAAATTTCTGTACTTTAGTTTTCTGCTTGAATAGAAATAATACTAGTTTTCTATTTCATTAGGTTCTACTAAAATATATGTATATAAAGTCTATGGAACAGACTGAGAAATTACATTATTGAAGGTTATGTAAGCACCTAGAATACATACCCAAGGAGGTTTCATGGGAGAAAAACATTGGGAAAGTCATATCCAAAATTAAAATTCAGTATATGGTAAATATCAGCAGATTCTCTTCAGAGAGCTTTCTAATCACACAGAAGATAAACACAGAAGTGTTAGAAGTCACCGCCTTTTTCCACCAAAAAAATATAAAAAAAATTACACTGCTTAATCTGCATACTCACTACTTATTTCTAAACCTTGATATCTAACTGGGGTGTATTGCTTCCAATCTGTTTCATTTGACAGCTTCTGTTCTTCTTTCACTGCAGACCTTCACTGGCATGGGCCCACTCATCCAGTTTAGCCTTGCTCTCACAAATAAAAAGGTTTCTCCAGAAAACAGCTCACTCTGAAACTACAGTGCCACATAAACAGCGGAGAGTTCTTTGCTGCCAAGCTTGCAAATCCATTCTGGAGAGAAAGAAGGTCCCAGAGTTGTGGCACCTACAAATGCACAGATAACATATTTTGTGTAGTATCTCACCAGGAGGCAGTAAAGCAGCAGTTCATTCCCTTTATCGTTCTTGCATACTGCAAGTAAGAAGTATCCTTCAAAGCTATCGCATGGAAAATACCATCCTTACATACACTCCATCTTCCCAACACTACAAACCCTAAGAACTTGCAAGATTCAGAGAAAACAAGGCTTAATGGACATATTTGGCACAAGTGGGATCCAGAAACTGATACCAGGTGCCTGAATCACTAAGATCATGGGGTTGGAACAATGTATTTCAGATAAGCAGTCATTTGTGCAGTGACTAGGAGCTCCCAAGCTGTTTACTTAGCTATCATCATCAGTGATAACAGCTTCAAACAAGCATGGAGGCGCTCTCCAGATCCTAAACCCAGAGATCAACCTTATACCTTCAGGCCTCATTCTGCATGACCCACCACCCTACGTTAGGACACAACACTTCTGTCCTCCTACCTTCCGATTACACTCCTTATCCAGCAAAACAAGGCCTCCACAGCTTCACTCTCTCCTAAGGCAGGTCCTCTTTCAGGAGTTTCCTGCCCCCCACGTACTGATACTAAAGCACACATTCCAGATAAGCAGGGCTAGTGGCAGGCACTGCAAGAACAGCTGATTGCAGAAGCGATTGTTTTGTACCACACAAGCTACAGCCCAGCCGCTCCTCGGGTAGAAGCTATCGCAAGACGCAGCATCTGGAGGAAGAACAACAGCAGCTGTGATTTTGCACCACCGAGATCCTTCTCCCAACACCGGCAGCATTCTGCGCAGCAGAAAACTGGCCCAGAGTAAACGAGCACTCCTGAAACCTTTTCCT
The DNA here is from genome assembly GCF_001431845.1 of Calidris pugnax. Taxonomy (NCBI): domain Eukaryota; kingdom Metazoa; phylum Chordata; class Aves; order Charadriiformes; family Scolopacidae; genus Calidris; species Calidris pugnax. Next base: position 9,878,144 of record NW_015090859.1, read on the forward strand.
TCTCCTCCTCATCCCGTGTCTAGGCAGAGCAGCCGGTGGTACACCCGTCCACTCAGAACTGACAGGGGTCCCTTAAAGGTAAAGCACCTTAACTCATTCTTAGAAAGATCTAGACAAAAAATGTTTCATTTACTTTGGAAAGAACGATGCGCTTTACATTTAAACCATTTCCCAGGAAAGAACTTTAATCACCTGTTTAAAAGCTACAGAGCACCACTTCAATACCATGACTGAAAAGGATGCAAGGCTGCCATACCACACAAGGAAGCCTGACTTTATAGTTTTGCCATTAGGAGACTCCTCTGCAAACTGGGAGACCTGGATTACAGTCCTGTTTCTAAGCCTATTTATGAATTTTTTAATATTAAGTAGCAATTTAATGAGAACAGAAACCATACTGGTAAGAGTGATCTCAACCTCTTCTAGCCACTAAGCTTCTAGGAGTCAACCACTATTGCTTCCTCTCTTTCATTCATGAACATGTCATTCATTCCTGTAAAGTAACTCAACCTCACCAGGTGGAGCGAAGGACTCCCTTAGCTTAGTTTGGCCTGGTACGTGGTGGGGTTAGACCAGGGAAGCAGAAGACTCAAGTGTGCATCTCAACCTGAAGAGGAAATTTGACCCGGCTTTTCTACTTCTTGGAAGAGTAATTAAAATCACTCTCTAATTATGTAGTAACATAGGGATTATTACATCAAAAAAAAAAAAAAAAAAACAAGGCAAATGAGTAAAACACAGAGGAACCTACCAGTTAGAGACCAGGCTGATTGGTTTTCAGATACAATGAAAGTTCAAAGATTTTTAGGTCATAGTTTTGTATCAATATAACCATACTGTTGCTGTTCTCTGTTGTATCTCATCCAGAATCCCTAAGTAAACAGGACTATGACTATTTGCCTCTCAACATGGATTAAATGCATTTGCGCAACTGTAAATTATAATTTAGAAGACCTTGTACAGATACATATTATATCTGTAAATATGCATTCTTCCAGTTTAACTGGTAGAAAGGATGCAAGCTTAAGTCAACAGCACATTAGGTCTTATACTGCCTGTGAACTTAAATCAGGCTCCCAAACATAACACCACCACCCACAAATATAAGATGAGGCTGACAAGGAAAGATCTGGTACACTTGCTGAAACTATATATTTTTAATATTGCAAGATCAATAGCAGATATCCCCTTCAACTACAGCTCAAAGGTTTTCAGGACCTGTTAACATTTTCAGGATTTCAGCTGCTTTTAGATTACTTTGCATAAGTGAATTTTAGAATGAAAACATTGCTCGCATGTCTTTCACAAAGTACCTAAGCAAAAGCCCCAAGTTGAAGTCTTGCAGTAAAAGAGATGGCAGAAGAAAAATAAGAGCAGCATTTAGACCCACTCTGAGCATTGCTGAGTCAACGTAACTATGGAAGTACAAGTTGCTTCCTATTCTGCTTCACCTATCTACAGCTTGTCAGCTGGGGTCTGAATGCAGACACTCCATTGCAAGGCACAACACAAGCTGCAAACGCCACAGCCAGGCATTCAGAGACTAAATGGATTTCTATCACAGATTAAACATGGAAAAACCAAAAGCGTTTATCAATGAATAAAGCCTAACTACTTAAAAGGAAAACTGTTCTACAGAGTATGTGTGAACGGTAAGGATTGCAAGGATATGGAAAATGCCTTTTCCATAACAGATTCAAAATAACTTCATTGCATCCGTCTTTGGAAATCCCCAGTGAAAAAGTTAGGACACACATTAAGAAACACCTACTGTGAGAAAGTTGCAAGTCTCCAAAAATATCAGCGCTTTGTCTCCTCCCCTCCCCTTTCCCCTACTCACCCTCCTCCCCAATTTCAAAATACATCTTCCCCAGGCCTTGGCTCTGGAATGGTAGTTTCTGTGAACAGACCATACCCGGACCATATGATTAGCCATTATCACCTTTTATAATCCACTCTACGTTAAGATGCAAACCCAACAGCTGTGGTCCAACTAAGTTATTTACAAGGGTTTCCCTTTCAGATGCCCAAGCCCAAGCTACAACCAGTTCTGCGACATAAGCACAGCCTCTCTCCACGGGCAATAACAGATCTGGGGCTGTGACCAGCGGCGTTTTCCCCACCCGCGCTGTGGTTCAAACGGTTGCTGTGATTTCAAATGGCACGTCTACCCTCGTTTCGGCGCGACTGGCTGCATTTCAGCTGCTGACATCCAACTGATTGACGCATATCTAAACAAGGTAGTGGTTATACAAACAGCCTGGCAGTACGCACCCGCGTTTCACCACCACCGCGGATTGACTTGTCATGAGAGTGGCTGGCGAGGCAACCGTGGGAAATTTAAGAGCAACACCAGCCTGCAGAAGGCCTAAAGCTCCCAGCCACCATCTCTTCACCAAGAAGAGAGGCTTCACCTTCCGCACTTTTTAAAGAGGAGTGGGAAGTTCACGGCAATACCTACGCTGGTAGCTGAAAAAGGCAGATCTCTACCCGCTTCAGAAGGCGGGCGTGCTGCACGAAAACACCCCGGGGTGCTTCCCTGTGCCCACCAGCACTGAAAGCCCACCCGAGGGCTGACCCATACAACTGCTCTCCGCACTCCACCACCACCACAACCACCACCAGCCCCGCCGCCCCCCGGGTTCCAGCCTGTCTGCCATATTTCACGCAGGAGCACCCCGAACTTCGCGCACACGGGTGGGGAGGGAGGTAAAGGAGGGAGGGAAGGCGGGCGAGCAGCGGGGCCCGCCGGAGCCCCCTACCCCCACTCCACCACCACCCCTGCGGCTAGGGCCGCCCCCCCTTTCCACCGCCCCCTCCTGCAGGCGAGGCACCGGCGGGGCCCAGCGGGGAAGGAGGGGGAGGCGGGCGAAGGAAGGAAGCCGCGGGGCAGGCACCTGAGTGGGGCGGCGGGCAAGGCGTGGGCAGCCCGCGGGCCGGAGATCCGGGCACCGCGGGGCGGCTCGGCCCGGGGGAAGGAGGGGAGGGAGGCGGGAAGG
>NW_015090859.1:9882338-9894831 GCF_001431845.1 Calidris pugnax
TCACCGAAAGAGTGATAGGGCATTGGAACAGGCTGCCCAGGGAGGGGGTGGAGTCACCATCCCTGGCTGTGTTTAAGGGCCGTTTAGATGCAATGCTAAGGGACATGGTGTAGGGGAGGACTTTGTAGAGTAGGGTAGATGGTTGGACTCGATGATCCCAAGGGTCTCTTCCAACCTAGACAATTCTATGATTCTATGAAAGTTGGTGGGTCTCCATAGGCCACCCTGTTAATGCCAGTGGTGTATACAGCAGTAAAGGGGACTCAGAAAAGCCAAGGCACTGGAACAGGCTGCCCAGGGGAGTCGTGGAGTCCCCTTCTCTGGAGATCTTCAACACCCACCTGGATGCAGTCCTGAGTGATGTGCTCTGGGCAATCCTGCTTTAGGAGGGGAGTTGGACCAGGTGATCTCTAGAGGTCCCTTCCAACTCTGACAATTCCATGACCCTCTGAGCCTCCCCTCTGGGCACGCTGTGATCGTCACGCGAGGGATGCTGTAAGGTTTTGGTTCCTAACGAGTGCCTGCCTCCCTGTCCCCCTTCTGATAGAGGCTGTGGGCCAGAAAAGATGGTGGTACAGTTTGAGAAAAATGTTCCATATGAACAGGAGCGAAAATGGAGATGACTGATGATAAGGCATAAACAGTTTATCATGGGAACCAGTGTTACTCTGGAAAAATACTCGCATTTGTATGTCCGTCTTTCTGCTGTGAGACAGACTCCTTAAACCTTCATCTTTTTTTCTCAAACCTCCTTGGAATCATTTGATATAGGGAGACACAATTGAGTGTTTTGCTTGGGCCTTCTGCTGTTATATTTTGGTTTTTCCTCTCATGTTGTTTGTTGTTGGGTTGGTTTTTTTTTTTGAACTGCAAAACTTCAAAACAAATTTATCTTAGTAGGATGCCCATAGCTTTGGTCTGTCTAGAAGAAAGAAGATTATTTGCTGGCTTCTTGCAATGCCCATGTACTCAAAAAACACCAAAGCAAAACCAATCCCCCACACGTCGTGTGTGATGTAAATACATTCAATGCCAAAGAGATACACGGAATTTTTTAGAATACTCTGGGAATCCATTTGTAAATGATGCAGAGCCTGGTCAGTCTAGTCAGAAATGAGTAATAATTTCAATGAATAATCTCATTTCTCTTGGTGACTTGAGACTTTCAAGCAATAGAAATGAGCCTACAATAACACACCATAGAACAAAATGCAAGATACTGCATGTATGGATTAATAAGTATTTGTTATAGAAATCTGGGAACTCTCCAGCAGACTAATGGGAAAATACCTGGGTTTATTAGTCAATGTTGAAAAGAAGCTGCCAATTAAACATGGTTGTGAAAAAACAAATATAACTGTGGTGTGTGCACAGTCAAGCTTCTGGGTGACTCGTGAGACATTACTGTGTCCAGGTCTGATAAAGCACATCCAGGAAAGAGGAACTTGCACAGAAATTCGCCCAAGAGGGTTACTGGAAGAGAACAAAGCTTATCTACAAGAGTACACTGGGAATATTTGTCTGATTAACCTAGGAAAAGCACACGCGCTCGGGTGTTATGAGTAACCAGTAAGCCAGGGTAGAGTCAAGCTCAACTGAGTAGGCATTTAAACTAATGAACAATATTGATAGAAGGGCATGGATCTAAACTAATTAGATAGGTCTTTTCTATCTCAGAGGACTGAGGGTTTCGCTCTGTTAAGAACAGTGAAAGATGAACAGGCTTTAAAATGTATTGCGCTTCAGAACAGGAAGATGATGTGTAATCATACAAAATCTATCTAAGTGGTCTGTGTTGAAGGGAGGAGATATGGGCCTACCTTCTTACTCATCCTCAGACTGGAACAATCTCCCGATGTTCAGTACTTCTCAGAAAAAAGCTGTCAACTGCTGGCTCACAGTGAGGATGATGATTAGAATGAGAAGGCAAGGGTTCCTGAAGAGGGAATGGGAATGCTCCCGCTGGAAAGATTTGTGCCAGGTGTTCGGTCTCATAGATTGCTGAGTTTGATGGGCAGCAAAGCATTTTTTCACTTAATGATAGTGGGGTGATGTATACAGGGACTAAAGAAACACGTACCAAACCGAAATATAGAGGGACCAGTGTATCTAGTGTGGAGGATGGAAAAGGAAAGGCAGGATGGTGTAGTGGGGTAAGTGCTGGATGCCTTGAATGGATGACTGTTGCCCAGGATTTCAGTCACTTCATTTGAGAGACTGAACACCTTACTATTGCTCTGTTTTTCTAGCCTTCACGCTTGGTTGATTTTGATTCATCCGGGGAAAACGACAACATTGAAAATTCAGCTGATACACGCTGGAGGCTCAGCCCTAAAAACCAATACAGTGTCAGGGCCCTAAAAACAAATACAGTATCAGCTACGTGGAGTTATTTACAGTGAGGTGGAGAACATGGGACCGTTTAGGTGCTGCCAGTCTTTCTTTTTTGCACATTGCTTATACTTTTGCTATTCTCTACCAAAAAGTAGAGGGGAAAAAAAAGAGGTAAATTTTGCTGGAAGAGAAACTTCCTGCCACAAAGGATTGAATTGGACAAGGCTTGCCAGGCAAATGTCTCAGCCCACAGCATGGTTTCCCAGCATGACTTCCTTTGCAGCCTCTCACAGGAGACTCAGGAGTCATCAGCTGTTTTTTGCCAGCTTCCTAGGATTTATAAACTTCAGTCTTATTGCTCGCTTCTCAAGTCTCTCTGTGTCTTTTTTTTTGAAGTATCTTATTTCAAGCTTTAGCAGGCTGTGGCAAGCCACGTGGTCTTATGATAGGCTGGAGTTTCTCAATAAATACTGTATTTTTATCTTAGGCAGAAACCAACGTGCTGTTTCATAAGTATTTTGCTAGCTATTGTAGGCTCTGACCACACAGTAGGGTATGTGTATGAAAGAGGAACAAGGCCTCTTGACATCTATTTCCATTCCAAAGCCAGGGTTTGCTAATTCTTACGTTAGTAACAGTAGCAGTGGCAAGATGTAAAGCAGAGCAGTATAAAAATGGGGAAATCCAGAGCCCCCTCCATCTGAGAGCTGGTGGTGGTCTCCTGACACCAAAGCACAAGAGAATGTGTGACATAGAGCCTGTCTACTCTACCAGCTGTTCTAGTGTATATTTGTTTTCCATGGTCAAGAGCTCTTTTAAGTGCACATTAGTAAAATAACAGTGATTTCCTGGCCTTGCTTACTGTCATATTTTTACATTCAGGCTGTCAATGCAGTTCTGTCATCACATGGATTGCTCCTAAGCATGTGTCATTACAGTATTTTAGGAAGTGTAGCCAGTGTTAAGGATTGATGTTATGTTTAGTCTTTAATATTTCTTGCTAAATCAGTTGTCTTATTAGAACTGTCCCTAAAGTTGTTATGAAATTCAGGATGGAACTAACTGGAGGGAAAAGTTCACTGACTTTTCTTACCCTATCCTTAGAATTTTCAGGTGATTGCACTGTTAATTTCCCTTTTATAATGTTGTCCCCTTTTTTAACTGCTTGCTAAATTGTAGGTGTTTGACATCTTTGTTCATGAAAACAGCAGCTTTCTAGATGAGGGCAGGAACCACCTGAGTGCACTTGTAAAAGGCAAAGGAGGTTGGGCCTCCTCTGTCCTGTTTGGCAGCGGTTGGTTGGCAGCTCCGGTCGCCCAAGAGCCTGAGTGGTGAGAGCCAGCACTGTCTCCAGCCTGGTGGAGGGTGTGGAGTGGGATTTAATTTACTGCGCTGGAAAAGCATGTTACAGAAGATAGTTTTCGTTAGCCTCGCTGCTTGGAGGCCAGTTTGGGTTTGTTGGGAGTTTTTGTCTTGTTCTTAAGGAAATCTAAATGCTTGGATTTCAAGGTATAGAGGGTGTGCTTTTGTTTTGTAGTGGTGAAACCTGGTGTGAGCTCCGAGTGAGATGACTTCTGTGTCTGTGGTAAGTCTTAATGAAGTCAGGAGGGCTGCGTCTAAAGATGGTGTAGCAGCTCTCCCTAGACCTCGGTGTAAGATCAGAGTCAAAATTTGCAGTGATGAATTGCAGTCATCAGTGTCTGTGCTGGTTGGGGTTAACAGTTCTCTCAGTGGAGGGAGTTGCCCATGTACCATCCCAGGCTTAGTGTACGAAGCTGGTAAACTAGGGCTGAAGCTCAGCTGATCCACCGAGTGTAGTAAGTGTGACAGTGACCAGCATTCCCCTGTTGTAGTTCTGGTACCTGACTTTGGGAAGACCGTTGACAAATACGAGGTTCTTGGCAAAATTCAGACTTCAGCCGTTGGATTCCCTGCAATCAAGCATGCTGAACGGGGAGATCTTAAACAAGCTGATTGGAAATGAGTGGGCAGCTCTTTTCTCCTCAGTTCAAATTGCTTATAGCCTTCATTTGAGCCTATTTAGAGTCAGGGAGCCAAAATCTGAAATGGTCTCTTGCTGTGTTAGCTCCCCCACCCTGCCCAGACCCACACCGCCTGGTGCTGCCTGTCCCTGAGCTGGGCCAGTTCAGCTCGCTAAATTTGTAGAAAGCAAATCCAGAGTAGAAATGCAAATTGTTTTATAATTTCTAGCTGCCAGGGACTCAGCCATGAAAGAGGAACAGAGTTAATGCCGTCCTCATCTTGAAACAGTTTAAACCCCCACCTATTGCTTCCCAAGAGACTGTTTTGTGTTGTGAAGGAAAACAAACTAGATTTCATTCCAGCAGAACAAGATTCAATTAATGCATTTTACCTTACGACTAGAGAAGACGACTAGTGTGAACACAATTACTGTGGCTCCACCAACAGCTACTCATTAAGTTGCCGTACCTGCTACTTTCAATTGTACACACCAGTCCCCAGGGTCTGGGTTTGTTTTTTGTTATCTTTTGTTGTGTTGTTTTTTGGTGGTGTTTTGTTTTGTTTTTTTACAGTTTGAAAGACATGGAGATAATAGGTGTAGGCACACCAAAGTCTTCTCTCAGTCATAATTTAATTTTTTGACCAGAAAGAAACATCAAGGCTGCAGTCCCATGGGTTTATTTCAGAGGATGGCCAGTTTGGTAGCTCTGCAAATTGGAACAGCTTTCTGTTGTTATCATCTTATTAATGTTCTTTCCTGACATTGCAGATTAACTGTTCAAAGGAAGGGGATCACTCATCGAGGGCTGATGGTTTTTAACTACTTAATGCAGTCAGATAGCCATCCTTGTCACGTAATAAGGTCGTTGTGTTTAATTGAACATGGTGGTTAAATTTAAAAAGAATAATTGCTCCTGGTCTCTCTTTTTATTAAGAGTGAAAATTTGATCGAACCATTCCCCAAAGCATTAAGAAATCTAAGTGAAAATATTAAGGTTTAGCATGTGACCTGATTTTTACTGTTTCTAGTGGAGTTTTGATGGACTTCTGCTGATGTATTATGGGTTTTCACAACAAAGTTTTCTTTGCTTCCCATAAAAGCAAACAGGAAACCTTGGTGGTGTCATTAATTTTAATGAAAAGCTTCCACTGCATGTCTAAGTTTTGTAAGAAATTCTCATCTGTCAATAAAGTTAAGTTAAAGAGCTGTCGTTCAGATGTAGGTTGAAAACAGGGGAAGTGAGTTTCAGGATATAAAAAACCACAGTAAAATAAACTAAAAACAGCTAATTTATTATTCCATTTGACTGTTTCTTTCTTTTTATGATGTTCAAAAATAAACCAATTCAATTGCAAGACTTAAGAGAAAGTGAAGATAATGATAGTCTGTTTTTATTAAGGTACAAAAGTCTTGGAATATCTGTCACAAGTCACGTAGCCTTTTTTTTTTCTGTCAGACTTGAAAGGAAATAAGTTTAACTCCTTTTTAACAACTGCAGTAGAAACATCAGTGTTGTGTGTTTCACAAGCATCAGATTTTGTAGGCGTCAGTAAAAAAATAATATTACAGTTACAATAGTATTTTTACATGGTTATTTTGATCAAAATAATCAGGATGGAATTAAATTGTAAGATCCCTTAATTGCTGTGAGTTATACTGCAAATTAAAATAAGATCACAGAATCACAGAATGATATGGGGTTGGAAGTGACCTCTGGAGATCATCTACTCCAACCTATCTACCAGAGCAGGTCCACCTAGAGCAGGTTGCACAGGAACGTGTCCAGGCGTGCTTTGAATGTCTCCGGAGAAGGAGACTCCACCACCTCCCTGGGCAGCCTGTTCCGGTGCTCTGCCACCCTCAAAGTGAAAAAGTTCCTCATCTTTATATGGAACTTCTTACGTACAAGTTTGTGCCCATTTCCTCTTGTCCTGACGCTGGGCACCACTGAAAAAAGACTCCTCTTCACATCCTTTTAGTATATATAGGTGTTGATCAGATCAGCCCTCAGTCTTCTCTTCAGACTAAAAAGACCCAAGTCCCTCAGCCTTTCCTCCTAAGAGAGATGTTCTAGGTCACTCATCATCTTTGTAGCCCTCTGCTGTACCCTCTCCAGCAGTTCCCTGTCCTTCTTGAACTGGGGAGCCCAGAACTGGACACAGCACTCCAGATGGGGCCTTCCCAGGGCAGAGTAGAGGGGCAGGATGACCTCCCTTGACCTGCTGGTCACACTCTTCCTGATGCACCCCAGGATGTCATTCGCCTTCTTGGCCACAGGGGTACCTTGCTGGCTCATGGTCATCCTGGTGTCCACCAAGATTTCCAATGCGCTTTTCGCAAATTTATTTCTTACATATGCATTTTCTTAAGGGGGGCAGCATTTAATCTTCATCTCATGTGTGAATAATTTATAATTTAGATCGACTCAAGCCAGTATGTGTCCTGGTCATTTTGGTGTATGTCCGAGTAGGCGCATTTGTTCTGGATGTTTCTATTTACATTCTCTGTTCAGGGCAGTGCCTCTGGTTGCTCGTTGAAACAAACCCTGGAATAGCCCGGAAAGGGCCAACACTCCCTCCCTCAGTGGATGCGCAGATGTAGACAGGAGGTAGTTTGGGGCTATGGGTGTGGGGAGGCAGGTCTCACCTGTAGAGTAGCTTGTCTTTTTCTACCTGAAGGTCTTCTGGAGTTTTTGCTTCTGGGAGTTTGGTAGAGGCCAGCCTCTAATTAGTGAAGGAGGAAGTTTTACCAAAATGCCTCTGAATTGTGAGTTTTATATATGATCTTTATCAACGTAGGAGTTGCTAACCGCTGGCCTTCAGAGAAGAACACTAAAGGCCTGAAAATCATGAGGGTTTGCGTCCCAGCACTGGCCATTGGATTTACCTTTTAGACTTTAGATATCATTGCTTCTTTTTGCTGCTTCCTCATACATTAAACACTCATGGTTTTTTAACAGAAGCCAGGAATCCCATGTTCTTCATTCCAGTAGCTGGTGCTTTAAGAAGACCCAGTATCATAAATTTGTGATAAAATGGAAGTTTTGGCAACAGTGACTATGGATGGAGTAAAAATAGCTCAGTAATCATCCTGAGCCTGGGGAAAAGATTCATCCAAGGGAAAACCCAGAAGGAACAGAGTTTGTGAGGTGTACGAAGCTCTCATAGTCTTCTTCAGGTCTTCGGTGCTGTAGATGAATGCAACCCTGTGACTACTGCTTTTGAGCAAACTTTCAGAGCTGTGTTATTGTGGGAGGCCTATCCTACAAGCGTGAGATATGCACATGCTACTTCAAAGAAGAACCACAACTCATTTGCTTGAGGAAAATAATACAAAGAATTAGCTCCAGCCTCTCTTTGCATTTCCTCTTGGGACTTCAGTGAGGACTAGTACAATTGCAGGTAGGTTCTTGCAAAATAATTTGGGAGCGACTCAGAACACACCAAACAAATCCATAAAATTAGATTTCCCAGAATTATTAAGGAGCTTTCATATAGATGTGGTCCCACTGCACAGAGCTGAACTTTATCAGGATACCTTCTCTGGGGCAGATTCCAACAAGATTTCCTCACGGGTTTGGGATGAACGCAGTGGGCATATTAGGTGACTGATGAATGTGCCAGAATTGCTCCGTGACAGTCTTCTCCAGGCAGTCAGTGTCTGCTTCTTTCTGCTTCTCCTGTTGTCTTCCAAGTCAATGTTTTTTCTCACACTTGGATCTCTATTCCAGTGACTCAGCAAGGGGAAAAAAAAAACAACATACCATTTTGTAGTTACTTAAGGAAAGAGTTTGATTTCCAGTGACTCAGCGAGGGGAAAAAAAAAACCAACATAGCATTTTGTAGTTACTTAAGGAAAGAGTTTGATGCAGCAGTGCAGCAAGGGGGTTATCTCTTGGTTGGCTGTTTTCATTTTTCGTGGTGTCACAATTCTTGGTTCTACGCTTGCTGCAAACTTCTTCATGTGGCTTCTTCTTGGCTTCCTTCTCTTTTTAATGTAGTGTCCTCACAACTCCTCTTCCCCAAGGCCATGCTTTTATGGTATGTTAGATCTGATGATGACCAGATTCCTACTCTCTCCCCTAGCTACTCTCCAAATCAAACCCCAGTGGTGTCGCACCCAATGAGCACAGAGCCCTTGGGCTCCGACACACCATCGCTCCTCCTTTTTCAGTCAATGCCTGTGGGGCTATTGCTGCAGTTTGAGGAGCTGTAGAAAGGAAATCAGCAGTATTCTGGTTTTTAATTGTGATTGCATTTATGTGATTGGTGTTTTCTACCTCTTGGTACAAAAAACCACCAACGCTTTGATTAGAAGTTCAGCATTTACAAATTCTTCGGCTGAATTCCTTGGAAATGTCAAGATCACTGCCATGAGCAACTGCAACTGAAATGTACTGGAATTTCTTTAGAGCCACAGAAAAAAAAGTGGGCTGATGAGTGGATTTCAAGAGATCTCACAGGCCACGCTCTCCTGTGAGGCAGTTTGAGTGCCTCAGGGTCAGTCCTGATGCTCATCTGCAGAGCCACTTCCTGACCTCAGACAATGAAGGTGCCATGACAGCCCTAAGCACCCTATTCCTGGGTGTTGCTATCTGCACTGTGTTGGCTTGAGGTTCAACTTGAATCTCCCTTTGTGTACTTTAACCCTGTTACACCTTGTCCAGGTCACTCAGGTTGTGAAGCTGCGTGTCCCCCTTTCAGCAGACTTTTAGGAACTTTAATAAAAATCAGATTTTCCCTGTGGTCTTCTTCAGGATAAAAGTGCTGTGGTGTTGTGGTCTCAGCTGGGATAACCTTCTTACTAGCTGCTGGTATGGTGCTGTGTTTTGGATTTGGGATAGGGATACTCTTGACAGCACACTGGTGGTTTTGGTTGTTGTGGGGATACTCTTGACAGCGCACTGTGGTTTTGGTTGTTGTTTGGCATTGAAGACCTTTTCTGCTCCTCACACCGCCCCGCCAGCACGTAGACTCTACCTATTAAATTGTCTTTATCTCAACCCATGAGTTTTTTTCTCACTTTTACCCTTCTGATTCTCTTCCCCATCCCAGCTGGGGGGCTAGCGAGCAGCTGCGTGGTTCTAGCTGCCAGCCGGGGTTAAACCACAACGCGTGGGCAATGCTGTCTAGACCTCTGATCAAATTTCCATCATGCCTGGAGTTTTTCTGACTAGAGCATCCTTTTCCTGAAGCAGAGCATCGCAGACTAGACACAGTACCTCAGCTGAGGCCTTCCCAGAGCTGAGTTGGTAGGACTCACATACCTTCTTGGTAGGGTAGGCTTTTATTTGAACCTACCCATATAACCTGGAACTTCTTTTTAGAACAAAACCACGGTCGAGTTAATTTGTGTTAAACTTGTGATCTCTCATTAGCCACTTCCACCCTGCTCCTTCATGAAGAATTTCTGCTCAGTTAGTTGTATATCATCCTTCATTTGTCAAGCTGATTATTCTTATCTAAGTGCAGTGCTTGTCTTCACTGGATTATATCATAGTTTTCATACTGTTTTTTCCCAATTTGTCGAGACAATTTTGAATTCTAATTTTGTCCTTCAGTGTACTTGCAGGTCCTTCTCAGCTTTGTATCATCCTCAGATCCAATAAGCATCATCTGTTCCAACAGATGTAATAAACCAATAAGTGACTGGTTGCTGGATTGTTCCCTAATCCAATAAGTATTTGTTATCTTTATTGTTACTACCTAAGAAACTAGATTTTAGCGTGTTCAGCAGCAGAGTGTTATTGGATACAGCTTAGGGGTATGTGCTCTGTAACCGCAAAAGTGATAGCGATGCAGACTAGAGAAATCTGAACCAGCTAGCATAGATAGCACATAAATACTTACTAAACTTGAAATAGTGATTAGGAGCATGATTTGCACTGCTCCATCTAATTCTCTAGGCAGTGGTTGGTTTGGTTTTTTTCCTGAGAAGCTCATATCTGCAAAAACTTGCTGTCTGATTACATATGGCTGTACCATTGATCATGCTACCACTGAAAAAAATAATAATCATTTAGGTAAAAATTGTGATGGCTCAGCTTTTTTCATGGAGCGTGACATAATTCTCCTCAACATCCATATCCCATCTAGGCAGCTGTTAGTGAAATCTAATTGTTTGATAAAAAAGCCTAATTAATAATGCATGTTGCCATATAACTTTCTTATATTTACTTTTGCTTCCTAAAATTTGCATCACTGGGTCATCACTGGGTCATCACTCTTGCATCAAAGCTGCTGATTGCTTACAAATCAAATTCTTGATTTGCATCCACACAAAGGCACGAAGATGCTGAAAAAGTTGAGAATTGTGTTTACTGCTGTCTTCGGATGAAAATGCAAGACTCTGCTTAAATACCCAGAGGGCACAGAAACCCATGGGAGCCCTGTGGGAGACCCACCCGGAGCCTGAAGACCCAAAACCATGGGATTCAGACCCCTCAACTCACTCCAAAGCTGCTGTTTTGGGGCCTGGAGCGCCCCACTAAGGGAGTAAGCGGGTTTGTGGAGGTCCAGTGCCACACAGGCATGGTGCTCTTTGGTCTTCCTGCTGGTATGGGCACCCGTCAGTGCTCCTCACCCTGGTGGGACACAAGGACACCTGAAGGCAGAAGCAAGTCTGCAGGCAGTAGCTGCTGGAAGCTGCTCAGCTGATAAATTGCTTTATGTCAGTCATTCCTTTAAGTTAAAAAAGCATTTTAATGGGCCATTCTCCGTAATTTCAGCTGGGAAGGCATCAGATTATATGCAGGTGGCAGATAACCTGGAGAGCACATCAGTATCCAGGGAGGAGTGGTGGTCCAGGGAGACCTCGTCACGTGTACAGCAAATGAGATCTGCTTGTTGGATGAGAGCTGGCAGTAAATCGATGCAAATTTGAGCTGGGAGAGCACTGGGTAAGGGCCATTTCTTTCCACACAGCGCTGGTCTGGAGGGGTCTCCTGCACTACCACCCCATGGCTCTTGGCCCTCAGTGCCTAAATCACCTGCAAAGGTGGTTCAGGAGATCCTCAGTCATTCCGGTGCTTGAAAAACATCATCCTATACATCTTTTCAGCTGCAGTCTCTAATGGAATGCAGCAGGGAATTTGTGTCCCTGAAGTAATTTAAAAGTTGTTTGGAACAAAAACCAGAAAATAACCATTTAGGTCTCAAAAATAATTCCTTACGAGAAGAAATAGCTGCAGTTCAACGTGGGAGGAAGAGAAACCAAGCCAGCTGTAGCTCCAAAGCAGCCATGAACAAATGTGCTGTGTGTCAGATGGTGATATAACCAGAACAGCACTCTATCTGTAGGTCTCTGCTGCGGTGGTATTGGGGCCAACTGCACACGTGGGGACCGTGGCAAAGCAGCCTGGCACGTGTGTGTGTCCTAGGGGGGGATAAATCTGTGTCCCCCTGCTCCCCACAGCGCTGTACTCGGTGGGTCCTAGAACTCCCTCTCGTTTGAAGGTGAGGGGTGCCTGTATGTCTGTTAGCTGTGGTTATACCTGTAACCCCTCTGCTGGCATGCCCCAAGCCTCTTCTAGAGAAAATACATTTCTATCAGATGACCTTGTATCTTTCTCTATGCAGAAGGAGATACGAGCTGCAAAAGTTGCTGGGCACCGTGGGGCTGAAACGGCTCTCTTAACCGTCAAAACCAGCAAACACACGTCTAGTTAAGGACCAGCTTTTCATAAAGTAACCTTACTTTAAAGTAAGTTACTTTACATAAAGTTACATAAGTTTACATAAAGTAAGTTACTTTACATAAAGTAACCTTACCTGGCCAGCAGGTCAAGGGAAGTCATTCTCCCCCTCTATTCTGCACTGGTAAGGCCACAACTGGAATACTGCGTCCAGTTCTGGGCTCCCCAGTTCAGGAGGGACAGGGAACTACTGGAAAGAGTCCAGTGAAGGGCAACAAAGATGATTCAAGGATTAGAGCATCTCCCTTATGAGGGAAGACTGAGAGAGCTGGGACTCCTTAGTCTGGAGAAGAGAAGGCTGAGGGGAGACCTTATTAATGCCTACAAGTATCAGGGTGGGTTGAAGGAGGAGGGAGCCAGACTCTTTTCAGTGGTTCCCAGTGAGAGGACGAGGGGCAACGGGCACAAGTTGGAACATAAGAGGTTCCACTCAAATATGAGGAAAAACTTCTTCCCAGTAAGGGACAGGCTGCCCAGGGAGG